>NW_007041988.1:0-523 GCF_000164805.1 Carlito syrichta
GTGTCGTCTGACTCTACTTGCCTTTTACTGTACTCTCATACTACTTGCCTGGTTAGTGCCATCTGATACTACTTGCCATCATAGTGTCATCTAATTCTACTTGCCTTCTTAGTGTCGTCTGATACTACTTGCCTTCTTAGTGTCGTCTGATACTACTTACCTTGTTAGTGTCGTCTGATACTACTTGCTTTGTTAGGGCTGTCTGATACTACTTGTCTTGTTAGTACCATCTGATACTGCTTGCCTTCTTAGTGCCGTCCGCTACTACTTGCCTTATTAGTGCCATCTGATCCTACTTGCCTTATTAGTGACGTCTGATCCTTCTTGCTTTATTTGTGCCGTCTGATACTACTTGTCTTATTAGATCCGTTTGATCATGCTTGCCTTATTAGTGCCTTCTGATGCTACTTGCCTTGTTAGTGCCGTCTGATACTACCTGCCTTATTAGTCCCGTCTGATACTACATGCCTTATTGTTGCCATCTGGTTCTATTTGCCTTTATTAGTGCCGTCTGATAATACTT
>NW_007041989.1:0-614 GCF_000164805.1 Carlito syrichta
AGGTAGGTGTTATTATTGCTCATATATTATAGATAAAGAGACTGAGGCACAGAGAAGTAATGTGTAATGTGCTCACCCAGTAGGTAGAAGAACAAGATTCAAAACCAGGATGTCTGGTATAAGAGTCCATGTCCCATTCAAAGCCTGGCATAAAGAATTGTTTTGTGGCTGGGCATAGTAGCTCACACCGGTAATCCCAGCACTTTGGGAGGTGGAACCAAGAGGATTATCTGAGCTCAGGGGTTCAAGACCAGCCTGAGCCACATGGCAAGACCTTGTATCTACAATAAGTCAAAAAAAAAAAAAAAAAAAAAAAAAAGCCCAGCATGGTGGTGCATGTCTGTGGTTCCAGCTACTTGGAAGGCTGAGGGAAGGATCGCCTGAGTCCAGCAGGTGAAGGCTGCAGTGACCATTAGTGTGCCGCTGTGCTCCAGTCTGGATGACAGAGTGAGACTCTGACTCAAAATTTTAAAAAATTGTTTTGTGATTATCTCATTTATTCATTCATTCAACCAGCCAACAAACAAACCAAACAACACTCTTTAATGAGTGTCTGCTACTACATGCTAGTTTACAAGATATCAGAGCTTAGAATGAGGACCTAAAGTGGATGC
>NW_007041990.1:0-960 GCF_000164805.1 Carlito syrichta
GCCTTAAATGGTGGACAACCAAACTCTTCGACAACCAAAATATGAAATTCAAATTTCCAAGCGTAAATTATATTCAGATGAAAAAACATGCAGTAATATCCATAAAAATCGTTGTACTCTGTGCCAGGTAACAGCAGCTATCTCAATCTACCCTGTACAAATGAGGAGATGGGGGGGAATCTAAGCCGAGGAATATCAAAACATCATAGATATATGCTTCATCTTCTTCTTTCTGACCTGTCTTCTTCCTCCCATGTTTTTAAAACGCTTTTCACTTTTTGTAAAATTATGTACTCAAAAGTGAACAATTTAAACCTGAATCCTAAAGTGAACAAACACAGTTTAGCAGATTCGTGCTCTACAACAGTACATTGAAGGAGTTTATGAAATGTGCCTTTCGGTGTGGAAGAGAGAGGCTCAAAGGTAGAAGTCACACACCCACTGTCCTATCCAGTGGGCCATGACTTGACTAGGAGGATGTGGATCGAGTGAAGGGTTACCATTTCAGCATCTCTTTCATCAGGATGCCTTGCTGTTAATGGTGATTTCATTCCTTGCCTTTTGTCTTGGTGTTGGCACCGGGAGCGCATCTCCAACCGTCCTTTGTAACGTTTAGTAGCCTTAACAAATCCTCCTTGCTCCTGTGGAAAGCTTCCTCATGTTGTTATTCAGAGGAACTGAACCAGTCAGTGAGACTGTGTTGCCTCATAGCACCCAGCTCAATTTTGGTTAAAAAGAGGAAAGATAGTAGTGAATTGAAGAAAAGGGAACACATGACAAGGTATATTCTCATAAAATCAAGTCTGCAGCCATTGAGGGGAGTAGAAGAGAGGACAGGGACAGAAACAAAGAGTAGATTGCCCATTATGCCTTTGCTTCTAAAGTTAAGATGCTGGACTCTAGCATCCATTGGCTGTGGAAGAAAAACTTGACCAATCACAGGTCCCAGTTATGAGTATG
>NW_007041991.1:0-521 GCF_000164805.1 Carlito syrichta
TGTGTCCCTGGACTTTATGTTGGAATGTCCTTGTTGCCGAGTTGGAGGGTCGTCTGCCTGGAGCACATTTCTCACCTCAGAGAGGAGAACCAGCAGAAACCCAGCCAGGGAGCCTCCAGAACTCCCACACCAAAGTGGGGGCAGCCATTTGGCGTTTGGGGCTAGAAGGTGCCGAGTCTGGGGGACACTCACATGTGGGGGGGCGAAGGGGAAGAACTCAGGGCAGAAGCATTGCAGGAGAATGGATATTTCTTTCTTTCTTTCTTTCTTTCTTTCTTTCTTTCTTTCTTTCTTTCTTTCTTTCTTTCTTTTCCTCTCTCTCTCACTTTTATTTCCTCACTAGGTAACCCTAGCTACTCTCGGACCACCCAACTCGGTCCTTCCTATGGGCCTTGACCTCCCAAACTGCTGGGTTCACAGGCTTTCCTTTTGGTCGACATCCTGGTTTTCCTGACTGTTCTTGAGCATTGAGCCTACGGTGATCCTCCCACCGAGGCCTACTCTCACCATATGTTTTCTGG
>NW_007041992.1:0-899 GCF_000164805.1 Carlito syrichta
GTAATCTGTGGGTATATAGCCAAGAATTAATTGCAATTCTAATTTCAAATAAAATACACTCTGTGCTAATTATGAACAGACATGTATTTCTGAATATTTTTGGTATCTCTACCTAATGTGGTAGAAGTGGCTGATTATCATTTAAGGGCATGCTACAAGAGCTTCAGGGGTTGATTATACATGTTCTTTGCTCTGGGGTCATTTTGATGCCTGCTTCTTATGGAAACAATACCATTAAATTTGAAGAAGTCAATGGTGTTATTAAAAGAGCATTCACTCACTGCTTCCTAATTTATGAATTTTTTTCTTTGCAGTATTGGCTCTCATAGTTTTGGTAAAGTAAACCTGTTCTGCTCCCATGGATTTAATTACCATGTCCAAGTTACAAATTCCCCATATGAAAGGCATTTCCCTGTATACCAGAATGTTCACCTCTTCTCTGCTTCCAAAGGCTGAAACTTGCTAGAGCCTCAAAACTAACACATCATACCTGAAAATTGTTTTCTTTCCTCCAGATCAGAAAATGCCTTTCATTTTTTTCTGTATATTAATAATCCCTCTAGGAAGCTCTTCTGGCCAAAATACGTTAATTGTCTCAGGAACTTGAGATCCAAAGAGTTAATAAGTGAGAGGTTTGCTTTACAATTAGGATGGTTCAGTCTATCATTAGGCAATATACTCTCAATCTAGGATCATGAAGAAATTATCACCAGAATCACCTAAGCCCAAAACCTGGGGATCACCCATTCTACCTCACTGCCTCTTTACCTTCTATCAAACCAGTTCCCAAAATTGGTCTGCCCTACCTTTGCAACTTCTTTCTCTCCATCCTCTCTGTTTTTGCCATAGCCCAGGTCTCAGTCATTCTAAGAGGACTACAAATCCTCTCTCTGACTTTG
>NW_007041993.1:0-854 GCF_000164805.1 Carlito syrichta
CTTTCTCAAAGTCACAGCGACTACTTTTCTTGGCTTCATGCCATACTTGACCTCACATTCTGCTATGGTGGTCAAATTATTCCATTGTTTTCTTACGCAAACCTCTGTTTGCACACTGGATCCTGTCCATTCAAGGGATGTGACATCTGCAATGGGCTTCTTCATTTCAAATCAACATCATCAGTATTTCCCTCTCAGCTGAATTGTTGTGACAACATGCAGCAATATCCCCATCCAAAACACTCATAAAATCTTTTGAATTTTAATCCTCTTTTAAAGAAATTATCTGATTTCATTGCTCTCATTTTTATAATACTTCATTGAAGGAATGTTTACTTTTACTCTCCTTACTTCCCCTCTTCTCATGCCCATTTGACTTTACCACAAATTTTTGCTTGGCTAAGTTCAGTAAATCTGCTATGAGTGTGTTAGGATACCAATAATCCCTTTATTGTGAAAGCTGGGGTTGCTTTTATTTCTGATTTTATTTGTTACTCAATTTATTGGCAATATTTGGCCTAGTTGATCCCTCGCTCATTCTTTAAACACTTTCTTTCCTTTGATCTGGCCCCCAATTTCTCTCACCAAACATGTGTTGCTGATTCTTATCTTTCCACTGTCGAAATTTGAAAGGCCTTGGGACTCATTCTTTGAAATTCCATCATCTCTCTCAATAATTTCATCTAGAACCACTATCTTAAATTTCATCTGTGTTTAAAGGCCAGGAATAATCTTCTTTAAAATTCTAGTCATCTCAAATTCAACTACAAAAATTTGAATCCTCATCTTCTTCTCAACTTTTATTTTCCCTTATCTTGTTTCCCTCCAACTTACTAGGTTATAACTCCATCATT
>NW_007041994.1:0-788 GCF_000164805.1 Carlito syrichta
CAGATGCTGAAATAGTAACCCTTAAGTCTATCCACAAACTCCTAGCAAAGTCATAGCCCACTGCATAGGACAGTGGGTATGTGACTTCTATATTTGAGTCTCTCTCTTCCACACAAAAAGTCACATTTCATAAGCTCCTTCAATATTGTGTTGTAGGGCACTAATCTGCCAAACTATGTTTGTTCACATTTGAATTCACATTTAAATTGTTCACTTTTGAGTACAAAATTTTACAAAAAGGGAAAAGGGTTTTAAAAACATGGGAGGAAGAAGACAGTTCAGAAAGAAGAAGATGAAGCATATACCTATACTGCTTTTCTTTTCCTTGAAGTGGATTCACCCCATCTCCACTTTTGCACAGGGTAGATTGAAATAACTGCTGCTACCTGGCACAGTATATTGCTGCATTTTGTTTCATCTGAATATAATTTACACTTTCCAAATTTGAATTTCAAATTTTGGATTTCCAAGATTTTGGTTGTCCACCATTTAAGGCAATGAAACATTCATAATTAATAACTAACAGGGTTCTGTAATATGTTATTAAGGCCATAGATCCACTCCAGTAAATAACTGTTCAAATTTCTCTGTACCTTGGGCCCTGGCCTGAACACCCTGATTGAGCAAAACAAATGATGAACTGATCTCCAGCCCACGAGGAGCTTGACCTCTTCATTTCTTTCTGCCTATTGCTCTTTTATCCTTCTTTTTTTTTTTTCTTAGTTGGAGTCTCAATCTGTGAAGACACACTGGAGTGCAGTGGTCACTCCCAGTCACTGTACCCTTGA
>NW_007041995.1:0-1049 GCF_000164805.1 Carlito syrichta
CCACGGAGCCCGGCTCCTATCTCTTTTCTTTTAGTTAACATCCATATTTTGAGCCAACGTTATTTACATTTATTCCTATATCAAATTACAAACACTGAAATTTTAAATTTTACTGTGGCTGACTGACTTCAAAAGAAAATCCATGAGCATAGAAATATATCAAACATGAAATGCAGTTATTTCTAGGCAGAGTTATTATTCAAGATGCATAAAAACCACATAAAAGCAAAATTTTTGACACACACATATGTATATTTTTCATGGCTCTATTATTTCTTACACTAGAAAGGGGACATCGGATACCCTATTATATTTATTCTAAGTTCACATTAACATATTATAAACAGTTTGACAGGTTTTCACTTCCATATCAAGTGTGAGCTTTTTTTTTTGAGTTGGAGTCTCACTCTGTCGCCCTCCGGCGATCCTTCCACCTCAGTCTTCCGAGTAGCCGGAATTACAGGCTCGTGCTACCACGCCCGGCTGATTTTTTTGATTTTTATTGTAGAGATGAGGTCTCGCCTGCCCAGGCGGGTCTCGAACCCGCGGGCTCAGGCAATCCACTCACCTCAGCCTCCCAAAGACACGGAATTACAGGCTGAGCCACATATCAAACACAATCTTGACTATGTAAAGACTATCAATTCGCATTTTTGTTGTATAAAAAGTCAATTTCCTGTTTTTATATTTATAAGCATGCTCTTACTTCAATGTTTTGTCAGTGTATTTTTATTTCTTTATTCCTTTTTATTTTTATTTTTGAGTTGGAGTCTCACTCTGTCGCCCAGACTGGAGTGCAGTGGCCGCTCCCGGTCACCGCAGCCTCGCCTGCTGGGCTCCAGCGATCCTTCCGCCTCAGCCTTCCAAGTAGCTGGAACTAAAGGCGCGCGCTACCACGCCGGCTGATTTTTTTTTTTAAATTTATTGTAGAGATGCGGGCATGTCAAGTTGCCCAGGAGGGTCTCGAACCCACGGGCTCAGGCAATCAACTCACCTCAGCCTCCCAAAGCGCGGGATTACAGGCTGAGCCACCGAGCCCATCTTTGTCA
>NW_007041996.1:0-799 GCF_000164805.1 Carlito syrichta
AACTTAAATTCCAGCAGGCTCCTAAAGGAGATATTCAAAGTGTGACCCAGAGAGATACATACTACACTACAAAAGAACTCCTTGAGTTTCTAAATTATATAAGCAGAGAGCTGAGGAACATGTCTGGGAATTGATATTAAGGTTGTGGGATAATGATGGAAGGAACTTAAACTTGGGTAAGTCTGAATTTATTGATATGGGTCCACTATGCAGAGATTCTGCATTAATGTTACAGCTCAAGGAGTTAGGAAGGGCACTGACATTTTAGTTGATTGACTGAAACATGGTTCAAAAGATGGTCCACAGTGAGTAAATTGGAAATATCAATTATTCTTAGTTTAATGTAGAAAAAAATAATTCAAATTATTAGGAAGACTAGAATGCTAGGGTGAATCTGTCATTTAAGACTTATTCACCTTCACTGAGAGAATCTAGAAGATAAACACTTCACCAATATTTTGAGAAATAAGATTTGAGGAGAGCTCTAACATCTTTGAAAAGCTTTGTGATTGCTCTTCTCTGTAGTGGGAACCTCAGCCAATCATATGGAAAACCTAAATGCAGTGGCAGTGATTAGAGCCTCAGTTGGCAGGGGCCAAAGGCTGTCACTTAATTAATTGCCAAAGGCTTTGTGGGTGTGGTTACCTTAATGGACAGCAGAGTCAGACCAGCAGTCAGAGTAGTCTGACTCCTGCAGACCTATGGCATAAATCAGAGTGCTCCTTCAGTGAAATAGGAAGCCTACTAAACCCTTTGTTTGATCTGTACATGCAGAAAAGTTCCAGTAAAGTGAACAAAA
>NW_007041997.1:0-811 GCF_000164805.1 Carlito syrichta
CCATCTTCTTAGAGAACACACACATAACTCTGATCAGAATGTTGGTAGAAATGTAGACGTGAAAGGCACTCCTGGTGAGGTCTCAAGTGAAACCAGGAAAATAATATCGGTAACTGGATGTAAGGTATTTCTTCTTATAAATTGTCAAATAACTTGAGTGAATTGCATTTTGTCTATCAAATTGTGAAACGTAGAACATAAGCATGATAAAATTGAATATTTATTTGAGATTATTTCTAAGCTAAGTGTGCATGGAGTATTTTGATTACACTTGACTGCTTGTAGTTGTCACAGAAGAATGGTGAATTGAAGAAGAGATATTTATACAGAGCAACTAGGGCATAAAGATATCTATTTTTAATCATTTCACAATGTTTATAGTAGTAAGATAATATAACATAAAACTTGCCCTGTTCACCATTTTAAGAATTCAAGTCGGTGGGCGGCAAGATGGCGACCGGGCAACCCGGTGTCTGAAGCCCTCTACAAGGGAAATCTGCAGTGGGTCTCTGACTCTCGCCCCGGGAGGCTGGGGACCCCAGCATTGCAGCCTGCTCTTCAGACAGAGCTCGGCCATCACTATCGCTGGAACATCGCAAGGACTGGACAGTTTTACTGCATTACACTGTCCCGTGGCTGCCGCAGCCCCTCCCCCCACCAACGCTCCCGCCGCCGCCGCCGCCGCCACGGCCTCTGGCACAGGTAGCTCATCACAACCCGGCCGGAGGAGATCCACCCCAAACCGCTTCAGGAAAGATCTGCTGGGATCGCTGCCACCGCTCCTGCGTCCGAGATTGTCCTGTCCGCCTGG
>NW_007041998.1:0-749 GCF_000164805.1 Carlito syrichta
CTCTGTCGCCCAGACTGGAGTGCAGTGGCTGCTCCCTGCCACAGCAGCCTCGACCTGCTGGGCTCTGGTGCTCCTTCTGCCTCACCCTTCCCAGTAGCTGGAACTACAGGCGTGCACTGCCACACCTGGCTGATTTTTTGATTTATTGTAGAGATGAGGTTTCACCAAGTTGCCCAGGCGGGTCTTGAACCCGCAGGATCAGGCAATCCTCTCACCTCAGCCTCCCAAGGCGCGGGATTACAGGCTGAGCCACCAAGCCCGGTTGTTAGAATTTGAAATTTCTAAGGCACATGCTTTTTGTTAAAAGTAGTTTTCCTCCTCTGAAGTTCATTTGATGGAAAAAGATACACAAGGAGTGATCAACCCAAAAGAATAAAAGGTAGATCAGATGTATCTAATTTCACCACACATATTGAGCTATGGTAGTTTTTTTAATTTGGTTTGGGTTATTTTTCCCCTGGTAATTGCGCAGAAGTGTATGTGTTAAAATTTGCCAGTTGATATAAAATAACAAATGAAATAGCAAGTAATCATGCTGTAAATATCATTTTCAGAAGTCTGTGATATGTAAAAGTGGTTTTGATAAATCCCTTATTTTGTGAATAAAGAAAAAAATTGATCCATTTGGGTAGTAACGGCCTTTTTTTTCATGTTTTCTTTGAGATTACATGAATGCAAATGGACTTGAACTTTTCCAAACATGGATGACAAAATAGTTTTACTTTTATAACTGATAGTATTACTTTACA
>NW_007041999.1:0-662 GCF_000164805.1 Carlito syrichta
AAAGGCAGCAGCCGGGGCGGCCGGGGCGGGGTGCTTTGCCAGCTCTCCCAGACTGCAGGGAATTGCTGTCACCAGCCTCCAAGGCTCGGGAACGTTGTGATCACCAGCTTTCCAAGGCTGTGGGGAGCTACGGTCATCACGTCTCTCAGACCACACTGACGAGGGACTGGCCAGCAGCTGCCTGGGGCTGGGGTTGCCGCAGGACCTGGGAGGAACTGGCCACAGGTCTGTGATGGCGAGGGCCGGGAGGGCTAGAGACCCGAAGAGCCGAAGAACGCTGCAAATAGAACATTCTCGGCAGCCGTCAGGTTCATGGTGACAAGAGGTTAGAAGCCGCAGGTGACGCACGTGGCCGTCTCCATGGAGGTCGGAGCTGTGGCCTCCATTATCAACCGAAGACATCGTTTCCGCACACGCCTCCCCCTCCTGGCCAGCCCCCTGGATTGGCTTGAGGGGGAGCTCTGTCGAGGGAATCCCTTGACAAGCCTTTCCAGCGGAGCCGTGAGGGCCGCTCCCTCACAGAACGGGATTCACAAAGGCAGCTATTCATGCGGGATCCTCTTACACACAGTCTCGTGCACTCCACTCACGCACGTTGCTATTTCCCGTTAGGTCCCATGTTTCTTCTACGATTTCACCCTGAAGAAATCCTCATATGAAGG
>NW_007042000.1:0-966 GCF_000164805.1 Carlito syrichta
GGTATTCTTTGTTTTACTTTGCGTGTGTCTGTTCTTGTTTTGCTATCAGAGTAGTTCTGGGCTCATATAGTCAGTTCGGAATTATTTCTGCCTCTTCGATTTTTGTGAAGAGTTTAAATGAAACTTATATTTACTTTTCAACTGCTTGGACAAATTCAGCTGTGAAGCCATCAGGCCCTAGGCTCTTTTTTCCTCCCTCTCTCTTTTCTTTATCTTGTTTTCTGCTTTGTTTTGTTTTGTTTTGTGCACTGACCATTCTTCTGCTTTGGATTCTCTGTTTTATTTTACACAAAACTGTTTGCTGAATCAAAGATTGAGTGAATGATGAGTCTTCACTCTTCAAGGGAAAGTTGATGCCCGCTGATTACCTAAAGAAGTTACAGTTATTAAAATGACTTAGGTAATTCTATGATTCCAAGACACAGAGTGAAGTAAAGACTAATGACGCCACTGGATTGAAATCAGTGGGAAAATCCAAATATGTTTACTGAAAATAACTAAGCAAGTCTTTTATTCTCAGTCGTGTTCTAATCCTTTGAAATATTTCTTCCACATTACTTTCCATAATTTAAAAAAGGCCAATCCTATCAATCCTTCCCATTTTCCTTTCTTGCTGCTCCTCCCTATTTCCTCAACCACAATGGGTCGAAGGCCCCACTGTCAAGTGATTCGAGCCTGTGTCCTGATTAATTATCCTACATAGGAGTTCAAACGTCGACCGAAGTTCTATTGCATAATAGCATATAATATAGTCACTTGGACTTGAATATGTTGTATCCTTTGCTCTTGTGCCAGCATGAGCTCCATTGAGCTCTTTGACACCAGTACATAGACGATGGTGTGAGATCTAGGAGCTTAGCCTGATCCAGTGTAGGCTGCTCTTGACAGCTGTGACCAGGTAAGGCGGGACCTGGAGCCATACCAGACTGATAGGCAGTTACCAAGGTGTCACGGAGCAACTTCCGA
>NW_007042001.1:0-697 GCF_000164805.1 Carlito syrichta
TCCAGACCTGTGAGTGAGAATTTCAGAGTGCTGTGATCATAGACAGTGCCTCTACTGCGAGGAAAACCTTCTCCAAACCCATGCGCGGGAGCCAACGGGAAGCACAGAGACCCACTTCTCTTGGAGTGACATCCATGCTTCAGGGGTGGGTGCTGAGTGAGGCCAGGTGTCCAGGTCCTAACGGGTGATCGCCACCAGCATGTAACCTCTGCTCTACAAGAAAAGCAGCGTGAAGACAATCTGAACCCCACTGTCCCGGCCTGCCCGGCCCTGCACAGAGCTCCAATCCTGTGAGTGGGCAACAGATGGCGGAAGGAAGCCCCAGCCTCTGGGACTCACTTGCCAGGAACGGAGCCTCCATGACTCAGAGCTGGAAGGAAGAAGACACTGACTCTCCGGTCTGGGAGCTGAGGGGAGACACAGCATCATCTTCTCGGCCACACTCAACCAAGCAGACCTTTCGTCATGTACAGCTCGGGGTGGGGATAGGTCATGGCCGTGTGCCACCTACTCTCAATGCTCTCTCGGAGACCAAACCTGTCTGGTGGCTTGGATGCCTAACTTAGGACAACTTCCAGAGACTTTCAAGAGCTTTTGGAAAGCAGCAGCTATCATGGGCTAGGATTGTTCTCCGAGCGGATGTCCACCGAGCTCCCATACTGTTGGTGCAGGTGTGGAATCCCTAGGCTTTTTCTTC
>NW_007042002.1:0-612 GCF_000164805.1 Carlito syrichta
GCTGCATTTGTGTCTATACAAACACACTCTGAATCTTTCCCAAGGGGAGAGAAGACCAAAGATGCCGGCTCCACCGGGTTCACCTTTGAAGACCTCTAACTCTAGAAGTCTAAGTAAGCTCAACGTTTCAAGGCAGCTGCTGAAGCCAGAATAACCGGCATTCATTCACGTTCACGCAGTCACACACGAAAGCGCCCCAAGAAGCCCTACCTTCTCCTTTTAACCTCCCTTGCCACTTGTTCCCTCAGTAAGTAGAAAAGAATCACTCACCCAAATGAACTTGAAATCTTCAATGTAAACCCCCAAAACTTGGGCTATTTCTGCAAAAATGACTCCTGGAAGCTCCTGGGCTTCTGAGCTGACCCCTCCACTGGGCTTCTGCCATGCAATGTGCTTTTTTGGTGAAATTAGATTCCTCCATATTGAAGCTATGAAAACTGCTTTTCAAGAAAACCAGAAAAAACACAGTACCTTTGCCACTGGAATGCTAAGTACTTTTAATGGTGTCAGTTTTAGGGAGGACATGAATAAAATACACTGTCTTTAAGAATGAAATGCCTAACACTGAGATCTGTGTATCGCCACTTTCACAGAAACTCAGTTTCACCTTTA
>NW_007042003.1:0-982 GCF_000164805.1 Carlito syrichta
TAAGTTATATGCAACTCTTTTTTCTGGTAGTGTCAGAAAAATGATCCTTTTTAAAATGGCTAGTCCTCCATTGTGTCCAGCAAGTAGATTGGGTCAACAAAAGATGATTTCCACTTGTAGAATACAGAGTATTTCCAGACATGTGTAAAAATAGTAAAAGGTAAAACAGAGTATGCTTTTGTAGGTATTCTTCGGCAGTTTGATTTAATTTATAAAGTTTAAGTATTGCATCAGGTGCTTCAGGAGTTCATCTCAGAAACACATATGTGAAGCTCATGTTGAAAACATAAAAGTATATTTATAAACATTAAAATATATTTTACATTAATTATACAATTAAAACAACTAAATTATTTTTGAAAACAAATCATAGAACTTTTCTTACAAATATTTGCAAATTATCTCTTGAGGATGCCAAAAATTTATGATATACCTTTACATTTTATAAAATATTTAGTTCTGTAATCATGATGCAGTCAGTCAAGTCTCAGGCATCCAACTCTACCCTGATTCAGTCATGGGACAAAGGGCGTGACCAGAAAAGGATGAGGAAACTGCCCAAGAGATCAGTTCCTTGTTTCAAAATAGAACAAATTCAGAGCCTTGATTATGGAAGAATAGAAGGCTGAATAAGGATCAGAAGTGAAAGCCCTTCCCACTGCCACTGAATAATGGAACTAAAGAGCAAAGAAAGAAATCTGTCACAAATCAGGAAAAATGCAGAACACAGATAATTCCCCATGTTTCAAAGAGACAATACTTAAAAAATCAGACCTAAGCCTAAACAATGGAAATCACCAAGGAATGGCCCCAGAATACAACAATATAAAAATGTTATCCAGTAAATAAATAACAAGATCACAAGTATAGGAAGCAGAAGAAAGAAACTCAGAGCTTGACTACAAAAGCATGGAATTAACACAATCTGTAAAAATATAGAAAGAAAGTTCAGAAAGAAAGAATAAAGCCTCCAAGTAATATT
>NW_007042004.1:0-829 GCF_000164805.1 Carlito syrichta
AACTCAACATATTTTTACTAATTTTTTAAAATAGGTGTACAGTATTCCATTTTACGGAGGTATCACAGTTTGACCAAATGAGTTTTAATTTTGTTTTCTATTTCAAACAACATTGTGGTGAAGATTTTATTCACACCATGTGTGTGTTTCTGCAGAAAACATTCTTAGACTTCAGCCAGTGTCTTTTGAAGTAGCCTCATCCTTCCCCTTCACCACACCAGCGACAAAGTCTCAACATTGCCCCTATAAAAAGATGGTGACTCCCATATGTCCACGCTCTTCAGAGCCTGGCGGGGGCTCCTAAGAGGTCCTCACTCCTCTTTTGTGAGCAATTGCTGCCATTTCCACAAAAGCACATGAGAAAACAAAAATAGTTCACTTCTGGTGGCCAGGGAACCGATTCTCCTGTCCCTGCCTCCTCTGACCATGGTGGCATAGTCCAGAGCCCAGCAAAACCCTAAGCGAGACACCAACCTTTCCTCCCAGCCTTGACTCTGCAGCAGGGCTGCTGCTTTTTACAGCCTTAAATATTCTGGGTTCTGAGATCATTAGATGTGTGACGCACCCCTTCAATCTCTGCTGGAAGCATGTAAGGGTGGAAAATATTCACAAATACAGCCACGTGAGAAACCTTCATGTAAAAAGTATTGGGTTGTGTGCAGACAGCTGCCTCTGGCTCTTGGCTCTCTCACTAATACCTGAGAGTGAAATTGTGTTTAAGCCTCAGTTTCTTTGATGTTAAATAGGGCTAAGAATGAAATTACACTCCAGGAGTTCAAGACCAGCCTGGCAACATAACAGGACCTCATCTCTACAAAAAAAAATGTTA
>NW_007042005.1:0-684 GCF_000164805.1 Carlito syrichta
ACAAAAGCAAAAAACAATTAAAAACATACACACCCAAACTAAAACCAAAACAAATTAAAAAAAAACAAAGCAAACAAACAACAACAACAACAACAACAACAAAACCCCCAAGAAAATCAAACACACACACACATACCCAACACAAAACGGAAAGAAATAAAAGAGAAACAAAAAAAAAATTAATTCAAATCAAACCCTCACACATACAGTCACATGCACATTAAACTAAAAAAAGAAGAACAAAATAAGACAAAACAAACAAAAAACCCTGCAAGATAAACACTCAATCATTCATGTACACGCATAAACAGAAAACAAAAAATTAAAGAGGAATAAAGAAAAAAAGAAAAAAAAAACTTGGGGGGGGGAGGAATCCAGATTGAACCCTCACATAAACATTCATGCACAAAGGAAAAAGAAACAAAAATTTAAAAAAACAAAGAAACAAACAAGTAAACAAAAATAAAATCCTCACCAAAAATCAAAAAGCAACCTACCCTCTTCTGTAATTGTTCCCCTCACTTGCTCACAGGTAAGTCCCTCTTCTGTCTCCTGCAGAACTTCAGCCTCATTCACAATCTCCCTAGTGTCCTGCCTGTGGAAAGTGAGGAGGCAGTGGGAGTGCTGGACCTTTGGTCCTCTCCTCCCACTCTTGTATGGTCAGGAGATCCCCTCTTGTGAGAA
>NW_007042006.1:0-900 GCF_000164805.1 Carlito syrichta
CATTCTTCTCAGACCTGGAAATTACAATAGCGAATTCATCTGAAATTTAAAACAATCATGAAGAGCCGAAAGAATCCTTATCAAAAGATACAAAGCAGGAACTATCACTTTCCGCAATTGAAACTTTAGTATAAGTTTACAATAAGCCAAACAGCCTGGTATTGGTACTGGAAAAGGTCCACAGGCTGATGGCTCAGGACAGAGAGTGAAATCCTCAAATTCTCACCCAACTCATCTATGAAGGAACCTCCAGGACCCACTGGGGAATGGAGAACCTATTCAGTACATGTTGCTGGGAAAAGTCTGACTACATGAACAAGATTCAAACAGGACCCCTCACTATCACCATACACATTAACTCTCAATGGATCAAAGACCTAAACGTAAAACACCAAATTATAATCATCACAGAAACTCAGGAGACTCCTTTATGAAAAAAGGAACCGGCAGCTACTCTCTTCAGATCCCTCAATACCCATAACTTAAAAAGAATGTTAGACACTTGGGATCGTACCAAACGAATTAACTTCTGCAAAATACAAGACACCATCAAAATGGCAAGCAGACAGCCCCGGAATGGGACAGACGATTCTCCAGCTATGTATCTGACAACGTGATAACATCTGTGAGCTACAAGAAAATCAAACACTCAGAAAAAGAGACAAACAATCCCGTGAAAAAGTGGCAAAAATACATGATTGGACACTTCTCATAGAAGAGATGTGGGAAGCCAGGAGACACATGAAAACGTGCTCAGCCTCACTCATCATCAAAGAAATGCAAAGGAAAACCACACTGAACTACCACTTAACCCCTGTAAGAACGGCCTTCATTAATAACACAAACAATATCAGATGCTGGAAAAGATTTGGGGGAAAAATGCTTCTGCACTGCATGTGA
>NW_007042007.1:0-691 GCF_000164805.1 Carlito syrichta
TTCGGCTCCGGCGATCCTTCCGCCTCAGCCTTCCGAGTAGCCGGAATTACAGGCATGCGCTACCACACCCGGCTGATTTTTTGATTTATTGTAGAGATGAGGTCTCGCCAGTTTGCCCAGGAGGGTCGAACCCACGGGCTCAGGCAATCCACTCACCTCAGCCTCCCAAAGGCATAGGATTACAGGCTGAGCCACCAAGCCCGGCTAGCAGTACTTCCTTTAAGACCTGGCTCAAAACCTATCTCGATTTGCTTATTGAGATCTGCTTTGTTCTAGGAAATGCAGAAGATACAAGCACAGGTCAGGTGTGGCCCTTGCCATCAAGACTCTTAGAAACTAGTGGGTGAGGAGGAGAAAGGAATGCTAGTTCACATATAAGAGAGGGTACAGTAAGGGAGAGGTGCAAATGAATGCTTTGGGAGTTAAGAGTTCTTTGTTATTTGTATGGGCTGAAAATCTTCATCCATCAGGCAAGAGCCCAAGGCATTTCTGACATGTGTCTTCTTTTTACTTTGAGGTGCTATGAAACATAGAACAACATTTCTCAAAGTGTGGGCTCTACACCACTTGGGGATACTTAATAAATATGCGGACTCATTTGACCACATCTCTAACTAACTGTATTAACATCCCCTTATAGCTCCTTCAGTCCTGATGCACACTAAAGTTTCAAGAACCATTGGCATAAAAA
>NW_007042008.1:0-785 GCF_000164805.1 Carlito syrichta
GGTGACTGCTTTGGCGTGCGGCTTGTCAACCTCTCCCATGCGGGAATGCTCATCTCCCCTGTGCCACAATGAGGGATCTGAGACATTCACAGTTACTTGTGGGAAGGCATTATGTGTGACCCGGGGGAATTCTGAATTGCTCTTTCTTGACACCTTCTCCTGTCAGGGAAAGCAATGAGACTGTGGATTGCTGGTGGGAGTGGCCTTTCTTAGGCCTGGGGTGCACGGGCACCTTCCTGGCTTAAGTCTGTGCCCAATGTGTGCTGCAGCGTCACCTCTTTGCTGTGACTATTATTCTTCATTGCCGCCTGCTGTAACACCTCATTCTCACTCTTTCCCCTTGATTTGTGTTCCTTTCCATAGAGGGCCTTTGCGTACGAGCGTGAAACCTCCGTGTTTCACGGAGAGAAATCTGCAAGGCATAGTGCCGCAATGAGTGACACAAGTGCTCCACAGTCACGAGCAGGAGAGCATTATGTGTGGATGGGGAGAATTCTAAGTTGTTTTACCCGATGGCGTTTAAACCTAATAAGGACTACCAAGGCTGTGCCGTTTTCATTGCCGAGTAAGCACGGAGAGCCTCTGTTACACTGGGGGGTGAAGCTGGGTCTTCCTGGGGACACGCTATTGAAGCCTGCGCTGCACTGCACTTCATTGGCAGTCTGTATACACTGGCTTTGTGCGTGCTCTCCTCCCTGATTCTCAGAGCTCTCCTGTATATGCACTATACTAGCCGGGGAGCATTTGGTGACCAGAGTAGCAACTTCAGCTGCTGCACTGACTGG
>NW_007042009.1:0-726 GCF_000164805.1 Carlito syrichta
TTTCATACTGTTTTAATTATTTGGTGAATAGTTTCTATGAATAATACTGCCCTTGTTTATTTCCATGTATGCCATAAAAATTAGATCTGGAAATCTCAAAAACACTTTGAGAATACTTATATAAATATCTAGGCAGTGGATGGAAAGATGATTTTAGTTTTTGAATAAAAATTGTGAAGCAGACAAGATATTGGTGTTATTTTTAAGAGTAATTAAATTTATTTGCTTTAATAGAGATTTGCCTACTAAACAAATACCAAGTAAAAGAATCTCTTACTTTTTTATAGTCTACAGAAAAAATATATCAGAAAATATATTTTTTGATCTGTTGCTTCTAAAATATTTTAATTTTCATTTAAAATTATGTCTGCTGAGTATAAATAATGATAAATGCTTATATATAATATATATAACACTGTGGTGTTTTTCAATTTTAAATATTTAGGGTAAAATTCCAGGTTAGGCATGCAAATGTTCATTATGAAGGTACACTTGTTGATGAGGTATGCACCCCCGGCAGTTTCCCATTATTGCTAATCCCTTTCTTATAATATTATAACAGCTGTTCAAGGTCTGCTTATGAGTAACAGCATGTGATTACTATATATAACTTTTACTGACAATAGAAGTGAGCATATACAATAAAGCTTATGTCTTACTTTCTATAAAGGCCTACTAAAAACTTTACTTTTTTCAGTTCTTACAGAAATTCAGCATGCTTAAACC
>NW_007042010.1:0-489 GCF_000164805.1 Carlito syrichta
GGGTTGCCTTAGTTAGGTGAGTTTGCATAGGGCTCATAGCGCGTCAAGCCAGCATGGGGTTGATCTGGGCCACGTTCTGCACCACATCCCTAGGGATGTGGCCAGTCCACTTGGAGGGCACTTCCAAGTTCACAGGCTTGATGACCTGGCTTGATGACTGGTGTTGGACAGAGAGACACCACCAAGCTTGTCAATGTGGTCCTCGCAGTGCAAAACAGTATCACTCCAGGCAATGCCCAGGAAATCAAGGATGAGCTTGAGGGAGTGCTGCAGGTGCAACACCAGCTGCTTGTAGTACAGGAGCAGACACTTGTCCTTGCCCACCTCCATGCACTGTGCATACATAACCTCGATGGTTTTGTTCTACTTGAGGCAGTCGTGGTAGTTGCTGAGGTCGAAGCCAGTGATGGTGACCTTGCATATGATCATGTAGTGCACGGAGGCCCAGCTGTCATGTACCACAAACAAGAACTTGGAGTTGGGGAACAG
>NW_007042011.1:0-800 GCF_000164805.1 Carlito syrichta
CGAACAATCCTCAGCAAAAAAACCAAAGCAGGTGGTATCACATTACCAGACTTCAAACTTTTACTATAAAGCTACAATCATCAAAACAGCTTAGTATTGGTATAGGAACAGGCATATAGATCAATGGAATAGAATTGAGATTCCAGAAGCAAAACCTCAATTTCTCAACCAACTCATCTTCGACAAAGCCTCCACCACCTACCACTGGGGAGAGGAGAACCTATTCAGTAAATGGTGCTGGGAAAACTGACTGACCACATGCAGAAGATTGAAACAGGACCCCTATCTATCCCCATGCACAAAGGTTAATTCCAAATGGATCAGAGACCTCAATATAAAACCTCAAACCATAAGAACCTTAGAAAATGATGGAAATACCCTCGTGGAAATCGGAACTGGCATCCAATTCCTGAACAAAACCCAAAACCCACAGTTCATAAGAGAGAAGATAGACAAGTGGGACCTTATTAAGCTGACAAGCTTCTGCAAAGCCAAAGAAACCATCAAGAGAGCAGGGAGACAGCCCACAGACTGGGAAAAAATATTTGCCAACACCAGTTCTGACAAAGGCTTAACATCCTGGATCTACAAGGAACTAAAACATGCTGAAAAGAAAAAAACAAACAACCCCATTATAAAATGGGCAAAAGATATGAACAGACACTTCACAAAGGAAGACATCCAAGCAGCCAACAAACACATGAAGAAATTTTCAACCTCACTAATCATCAGGGAGATGCAAATCAAAACCACACTGAGATACCACCTATCTCCAGTCAGAATGGCAATTATCAACAACT
>NW_007042012.1:0-1265 GCF_000164805.1 Carlito syrichta
CAAGTGCATGAGGATCCTTTTCTAAAAGTTCAGATTTAAACTCTGCTTCAGTTAATTTTTGTCTGGTGTGAGGATTTTTTTTCCTTAAATCATTGAGAATTTTTTCAGTGGTTTGAGCTGCCAACCAATTATCCTGTGCTTTTTTCTCATGGAACATAATCTGCCCTTGATAAGAATGAATGCTTTTCTCCAATTGTTCTTCAAGATCTTTGACTCGCTTTCTATAGGTCTCCAGCTCTTCAGCAACATAGTTGATGTTTTCATCTACTTTGGAAAGTTTCTCCTCTTTCTCTAACAGGAAATTTTCCTCTACTGTTAATTTCCTGTGTAGCTTCATTTCACTTTCTTGATACAGTTCAGTCATTACTTTAAGTTTCTGTTGAAGCTTCTGATTCTCACTTTCAAACTGTGTGTTTTCTGACTGTAAAGATGCTTGTTCAGTCTGGAGATTTTTAATAGGCTCCGCAAAATCTTCCTTTGTTTTATCTACTTCAGACAACTGAGTGTAAATTTGGTATCTTTCTCCTTCTAGAGTTTTAAAGAAGAATTTAACTTAGCAGCATGAATCAGTTTCTTCAAAGCTCCTTTTCGCTGTTTATCTAAGTGAGCACCATTTTCTGATTCACTCTTCAATGTTTCTAATTCCAGGTTATCATCATCTGTTATGTCTTCTTCAAGCACAGCGGCCCAATCTTTCATCTGTAGCAAGCGTTCAGTCTGAGACTTGATGTGATTTTCTTTATCCTTGAGAACTTGTTCTGTGTGTACTTTAGAGTCTTCAGATGTTATTTTCTGTTTATTAAGTTCATTCACTTGTTCTTTCCATACTTCAGCTTCTCGTAAAAGCTGTTTCTGCCTTTCCTGAAGTTGAGAATTTTCATTCAAAGCATCTTTTAGTGTTCTCTTAAGTCGTTCTTCATTCATATGAAATATCTTCAAGGTTGTTTTGGCTTCAGCTACTTGTAATTTGACAGTCTTTAATTCATCTTCTAGGGACTGCACCCTTTTTGAAACATCCACCACCAGTTCATCTTGTTCAGAATGCTCAGATTTCTCTTCTTCTAACTCTTTTTCTCGACAGAATATTCCATCCTCAAGTTCAGATTTGGACCTGTCCAGCCTTTCACAGGTCGCCTCCACACTTTGTGCTTCTGTTGACTCCTTTTCAAAACTGGCATCCTTGAAAGATGACTCTAAGCCTCCATACTGTTCTTGTACAAGGCTCAACTTTTCAAGGATTTTACATTTTTCTTCAAACAGTCCAG
>NW_007042013.1:0-5639 GCF_000164805.1 Carlito syrichta
GGTAACTTAGACCTCATGAAATCATACAGAAAAACAAGCAGCAAGAGGAACAAACCAATTCACAAGTAAATTTTTTTTAAAATCTAGAAATTTAGCATTGCAATATTTAAAATGTCCGGCATCCAATACAAGGTAATAGGCACGAAAAGTAGCAGAATAATATGACCCTAACCAAGAGAAATATCAGTACATAGAAATAGAACTAGATATGACAGGTGCATGGAGACTACAACTATTCTATATGTGATCAAAGATATAAAGAAAAACATGAACAAAATTAGGTGAGAAATATCAACTATTGAAAAGAACAAAATAGGAGTTCTAAAGAAAAAATACTATCTAAAATGAAAAATTATTTGATATGCTTAACAGTAGATTAGACATTGAAGAATAAAATAATAACTGATTTGAAGACTGCAATCAAAATGGGAGTGTTAACTAGTGCAACCTCTGCGGAAAGCAGTGTGGCGATTCCTAAAAGCTCTAAATACCAACCTCCCATATGACCCCACAATTCCCCTACTGGGAATATATCCTGAAGAACTCAAATCACTCTATAAAAAAGATACCTGCACACGTATGTTTATCGCAGCATTGTTCACAATAGCAAGAACCCTGTAAACAACCATGCTGCCTGTCAAAAGAGGACTGGATTAAAAAAGTGTGTACATATACACAATGGAATACTATGCAGCCATAAAAAGAACAAAATCATGAATTTCGCAGCAACCTGGATGGAACTAGAGTCTATAATACTGAGTGACCTCTCACAGAAACAAAGATCTGAGTATCACATGTTCTCACTCATATAATGGACCTTAAACATCCAATGCAATTCTATAAGAAAATGACTGGCAGTACTGAGAAACTATGGAGGTGGGGTGGGAGATGGGATTAACAGTAGCAAATATCTGTCTGGGAACAGGGAAACACCTCTTATCAACAGGGTGCCTGAATGAAATGTAATTGTATACCTAACCCTTAACTGTACCCCACATCATAATAAAAAATAAATTTTAAAAAATATCTAAACTAAAAAAGAAGAAAAAATCTTTTAAAAATGAAGAAAAACTCAGTAACATGAGGAGTAATATCAATCTGTCATATACGTGTGCAACATAGATCCAAGGAGGATGCAGACTAAAACAGTTGAAAAAATCAGGATCAAGTGTGTATCAAAGTTGATTAAAATATAATTACACAGAGGTTAGATGCTCAACATATTCTAAGCAAAATAAATACAAAGGAAACAATACCAAGATATCATAACAAAAATACCGAAAACTAATAATAAAGAGATTATCATAAAAGCAGCCTCAAAAAACTATTTTATATAGGGAAACAAAGCTTACAGGGATTGCTAGCATAATCAAAAGTCATGCTAGACAGAACAAGCAAACTATATATATATAACCTAAAAATAAAAGTAACAAGAGAAACATCAACCAATAAAAATAAATATAAAATTATTTTAAAACAGTAAAAAAGATATTTTTTAGATAAAATCTGAGTGAACTTGTCACCAGTGTATATACACCACAAGAGATGTGAAAAAATTTCTTCGAGCTTAAGAAAAATGATTGAAATTAGCCCTTGAGTCTTTACAAGGGAATGAAGAAAATTTGAAATGTTTGTTGTGTGTGCATGTATGTTTGTGTATGTATAAATATATGAAAGTATAGAAGATCATTGTTTTCTCTGTTTTTAAAATCTTAAGATGACAATAGAAAGAACCAAAAATGGTGTGCTTGTGTGTATAAAAGTATACAAACTCTTTTTCTGTTCTAAAACTCAACCTAAAATATGACCAGCTTTTTAAAAGAGAAGTAGAACTGCTCTCTATTATTGATACTATTTGTGGAAGAAAAGTATGACAACTTTGTGAAGGATGGCCCCACTTCCAAATTTTATCTGGGGTGGATGTTGTCCAATTATAATTTTAATAAGTTTAATAATTTATAATTATAATAAGTGATGTTGACTTGCCTTTCTGGGAGTCATTCTTTGAGAATCACTGAACTATAGATTAAATGTTCTTCCAATGCACATTACAGCAAGCTTTCCCTTTGACAAGCTAATTTCATATTATTTATGAAAATTTAAAGAATGTAGCAGGGCCAAAACAATCTTTAAAAAATAATAAATTTAGAGGACTTACACTATCTGATGTCAAAAAGTATTCTTTAGTTACAATAAATATGACACAATGGTATTTGGCTTATGGATCAATGGAACTGAAATTAAAGTAAAAAATAGACCAATATGTATAGGGTCAACTAATTTTCAATAGACTTTGGCAGTGTAATTCAATAGGGAAAAGGGAGGTCTCTTTAACAAATGTTGCTGAAACAGCTGAATATAAACCTACTAAAAAATGAACCTTGATTTTTAAATCACACTATAAATTAACAAAAGCTAGAAAAGATGTCAGACAAATATAAAGTTATGAAAGGACAATACAAAAATAATATTAGAGTAAGAAAAGATTTCTTCAAGATGACACAGAAAGTGAAAATTATAAAAGAAAAAATAATAATACAGACTTCATCAAAATGAAAACTTTTACTCCTTTTTCAAAAAATGTGACCAAGAAAATGAAAAATCAAGTCCATAGCAGGGAAATTGTTAGGTCAAATATGTGAAGTGTTTCACTCAAATATGTGACAAAGTATTTGTTCTAGAATCAATAAACAACACATCAGTAATTTTTTAAAACTCAATTTTTAAAAGGCAAAATTTTTGAATAGGTTTCCTGAAAAATTCACGCAAATGTGCAATGTTCTTGAGATAAAATGTTCCAAAATTATTTTCATCAGTGAATTTCAAAAACCACAGTAATATATCATACACCTCCAGAAGAATAGCTAAAATTAAAATGACTGACTTTGATCTATATGGTCATCCTTTACACTATACTAAAAGTTTGATATGGATGTGGGACAACTGGACTGCTTCTTATACACTTCTGGTGGGGATCAAAACAATATGCTACTTTGAACTGCATTTCGGCCACTTTTTATAAAGTGAAATATACACATTTCATGTGACCCCACAATTACACACCTAGGCATTTATCTAAGATAAATAATGTCATTTGATTTGATATTAATGTCGATAGAGACTCTAAAAATAATAGAAACTAGGTAAATGTCTATTAACTGGAAAACAGGTAAGAGTGTTACATTTATGCAATTCAGTATTACTCAATATTGGAAAGGAATAAGCTACAGATACACTCAGCACCATGAATGTAAAAAAATATTATGCTGAGAAAAGAGTATCACCCATCCTATATGATTTCAGTCATAGAAAATTCTTGGAGAAAACATTCTTGATTTATGGTGAGGGAAAACAGGTTGGTCATTGGTTGATGCCAGGGGTTGGGGAAGAAGTGACTGCTGAGGATAGGAGAAATCTTTAGGCAATGATGGAAATGTTCTACCTCTACATTGGGGAGATCATTACATGTGTGTAGACATTTTTCAAAGCTCACCAACTTGTACATTTAAAGGGACTGCATAATATTGTTGGTAAATTATACCTAAATATAAGTCATTTTAAAATGCAATGTATAGAAGAAATTCAGAAGCACTTCTTTTTTTAAAAAATCGTTATTATAAAGATGTGGGGTACATTTCAGGTTAGGTATATAAACACTGATCATGCAGGCACCCTTGTTGATGAGGTATGCCCCTCCCTCCCCTAGCAATTTCCCTCAACTGTCAATCCCACACCCAACCTCCCCTGACAGTTTCCCACTACTGCCAATCGCTTCCTTATAGCATTATAATTTTTTGAGGTCTATGAGTGAGAACATGTAGAACTCTGTTCTTTGTTTCTGTGATAAATCATTGTGTATGATCGACTACAAATCCATCCAAGTTGCTGCAAAGTCCATGTATTTGTCCTTCTTTATGGCTGCATAATATTCCATTGTGTATATGTACCACATTTTTTTTATCCAGTCTAGCTTCAATGGGCAACACGGTTGGTTCCATGCTTTTGCTATTATGAATAGAGCTGCAACAAACAAACGAGTGCAGGTATCTTTTTTGTAGAATGATTTGAGTTCCTCCGGGTATATTCCCAATAGGGGAATTTCTGGGTCATATGGAAGGGCAATTTCTAGTTCTTTCAGGAATCACTACACTGTCTTCCAAAGAGGTTGAACTAGTCTGCATTCCCCCCAGCAGTGTAGAAGCATTCCTTTTTCTCCACATCCTCGCCAGCATCTGTTGTTGTTTGTTTTATTAATGATGGCCATTCCTACTGGGGTTATGTGGTATCTCTATGTGGTTTGGATTTGCATTTCTCTGATGATGCGTGAGGCTGAGCACTTTTTCATGTGTCTGTTGGCTGCCCATATATCTTCTTTTGAGAAGTTTCTATTCATGTCTTTTGCTCACTTTTTAAAGGGTCTGTTTGTTTTTTTCCTTTCAGCACATTTGAGTTCCTTGTAGATCCTAGATGTTAGGCCTTTGTTGGATAAACAGTTGTCAAATATATTTTCCCATTCTGTGGGCTGTCTCCCTGCTCTCTTGATGGTTTCTTTTGCTTTGCAGAAGCTCATTACTTTGATGAGGTCCCACTTGTCTATTTTATTTCTTAAGGTATTGGCTTTTAGGGTTCTGAATAGGTATTGGTTCCCAGTTCCAATTTTCATAAGGGTGTCTCCTGTGTTTTCTAAGATTCTTCTAGTTTGAGGTTTTACATTTAGGTCTTTGATTCATTTAGAGTTAATTTTTTGTGTATGGTGACAGGTAGGGGGTCGTGTTTCAATCTTCTGCATGTGGTCAGCCAGTTTTCTCAGCACCATTTACTGAATATGTTCTCCTCTCCCCAGTGGTTGTTGTTGGAGTGATTGTCAAAGATGGGTTGGTTGAAAAATTGAAGCATTGCTTCTGGAATTTATATCCTGTTCCAAAAGGTGTTTTTGTACCAATACCAGACTGTTTTGATCATTGTAGGCTCATAGTAAAGTTTGAAGTCTGGAGGTGTGATACGTCCTGCTTTGTTTCTTTTGCTAAGGATTGTTTTAGCTATTTGTGGTTGTTTATGTTTCCATATGAATTTCTGTATTGTCATTTCCAGGTCTGCAAAGAATGATGTTGGTAGCTTAATGGGTATTTCATTGAATCTGTAGATTGCCTTTGGTAGGAGACACATCTTAACAATGTTGATTCTTCCTATCCATGAGCATGGAATATTTTTTCAATTGTTTGTGTCTTCTTGGATTTCTTCAAGCAGTATTTTGTAATTTTCTTTGTTCTTTCACTTCTCTGGTTAGGAAAATGCCAAGGTATTTCATTTCTTTGGTGGCTATTGTGAATGGGATTGTGTTTTTATTTGCCTGCTTGTTGTTAGTATAAAGGAATGCAACTGTATTTTGCACATTTTTGTACCCTGAGACTTTCCCAAAGTCCTTTATCAGTGCAAGCAGGTTTTTGACAGATTCTCTTAGGTTTTCAAGGTATAGGATCATATCATCAGCAAAGAGGGATAACTTGACTTTCTCTTTTCCTATTTGGATACACCTGATTTCCTTATCTTGTCTAATTGCCTGAGCTAGGACTTCCAACACAATATTGAACATGAGGGGTGAGAGTGGGTTTTTGCCATTTTCTATGCATGCAATATAT
>NW_007042014.1:0-500 GCF_000164805.1 Carlito syrichta
TGTCCTTTTTTTTTTTTTAAGTTCAGTCTCACTCTATTGTCCAGTAGCCAGATCACAGCTCACCACAGCCTCAAACTCCTGGGCTCAAGGAATCCTCCTGCTTCCACCTCCTGAGTAGCTGGGACCACGGGTGCATGCCACCATGACTGGCTAATTTTTTTTTTTTTTGAGTTGGTGTCTCACTCTGTCGCCCAAACTAAAGTGCAGTGGCCGCTCCTGGCCACCGCAGCCTCGACCTGCTGGGCTCCGGCGATCCTTCCTCCTCAGCCTTCCTAGTAGCCGGAATTACAGGTGCGCGCTACCAGGCCCGGCTTATTTTTTTATTTTATTGTAGAGATGAAGTCTCGCCTGCCCAGGCGGGTCTCAAACCCTTGGGCTCAGGCAATCCTCTCACCTCAGCCTCCCAAAGGCGTGAGATTACAGGCTGAGCCACCGAGCCCGGCTGACTGGCTAATTTTTTAAAAAATTTTTGAATAGATGAAGTCTTGTTATGTTGCCCA
>NW_007042015.1:0-728 GCF_000164805.1 Carlito syrichta
GAGCTTGTCTCTACAATAAAATACAAAATAGCCAGGTGGGGTAGGGTGTGTCTGTAGTTTCAGGTACTCAGAAGGCTGAGGCAGAAGAATTGCTGGAGTCCAGGAGTTCGAGGCTGTGGTGGCCAGGAGCATGCCACTGCACTCCAGTCTTGGCGACAGAGTGAGACTCCAATGTAAAAAAAAAAGAGAGAGAGAGAGAGAAAAAAAACAATAAATTCTCAAAGCTCATCTTCATGTCTAAAGGAAGTTAAAAATTAACAACCTAAATACTAAGTTCACATTATTCACCATTTCAAATACATTTTTACCCACCTTGAAACTGATTTTTCTTTCCAAATAGGCATACAGATTACTAAATTCTTTTTTCATCTTTTAAATTGTAAAATTTAAATCTAGGTTCCATATTTGAGAGAAGAGATGAGGAGACACAGTCATAAGGAAATGATGCCATGTGTAGATCACAGTAAACAACTGAATCAAACTAACTGAAATTTTAATGATAAAAAAAATAAAACTTGCTGGGCTCGGTGGCTCAGCCTGTAATCCCATGCGTTTGGGAGGCTGAGGTGAGTGGACTGCCTGAATCCGCGGGTTTCAGACCCGCCTGGGCAACTTGGTGAGACCTCATCTCTACATAAATAAAAAATGTAGCCGGGCATGGTAGCGTGCACCTGTAGTTCCAGCTACTTGGAAGGCTGAGGCGGAAGATCGTTGGAGCCCGTCGGGTC
>NW_007042016.1:0-1055 GCF_000164805.1 Carlito syrichta
ACATGCCTGTAATGCCAGCTCCTCGGAAGGCTGAAGCGGAAGGATCAATGGAGCCCAGCAGGTCGAGGTTGCGGTGGCCGGGAGAGACACTGCATTCCGGTGCGGATCACAGAGTGAGACTCCAACTAAGCCCAGAGCCCACGGTACAGAAAATGTGAACGGTTGTTTGCTGGAGTGGAACTATGGCCTTATAAACATTTTACTGAAACCTGCTACTTATTAATGATGAATGGTTCTTTGCCTTAAATGGTGGACAACCAAACTCTTCGACAACCAAAATATGAAATTCAAATTTCCAAGTGTAAATTATATTCAGATGAAAAAACATGCAGTAATATCCATAAGAATTGTTGTACTCTGTGCCAGGTAACAGCAGTTATCTCAATCTACCCTGTAAAATTGTGGAGATGGGGGGAATCTAAGCTAAGGGATATCAAAACATCGTAGATATATGCTTCATCTTCTTCTTTCTGACCTGTCTTCCTCCTCCCATGTTTTGAAAACACTTTTCACTTTTTGTAAAATTATGTACTCAAAAGTGAACAATTTAAACCTGAGTTCAAAGGTGAACAAACACAGTTTCGCAGATTCGTGCTCTACAACAGTACATTGAAGGAGTTTATGAAATGTGCCTTTCGGTGTGGAAGAGAGAGGCTCAAAGGTAGAAGTCACATACCCACTGTCCTATGCAGTGGGCCATGACTTGGCTAGGAGGATGTGGATCGACTTAAGGGTTACCATTTCAGCATCCCTTTCATCAGGATCCCTTGTTAATGGCGATTTCATTCCTTGCCTTTTCTCTTGGTGTTGGCACCGGGAGCGCATCTCCAGCCGTCCTTTGTAACATTTAGTAGCCTTAACAAATCCTCCTTGCTCCTGTGGAAAGCTTCCTCATGTTGTTATTCAGAGGAACTGAACCAGTCAGTGGGACTGTGTTGCCTCATAGCACCCAGCTCAATGTTGGTTCAAAAGAGAAAAGATAGTAGTGAATTGAAGAAAAGGGAACACATGACAAGGTATATTCTCATAAAATCAAGTCTGCAGCCATTCAGGGA
>NW_007042017.1:0-853 GCF_000164805.1 Carlito syrichta
GAGCTCCAAGCTGTGAGGCTCAGGAGTTGGTGTGTGGGTAGATTTTCCAAAGTGGAAGGACTTTGGCTGGCCCTGGAAACAAAGCTGAGTCCCCCTTGGTAACCAGCATTCATCTCAGGACCCAAGATGGACTCTCAGAGATAATTCCCTACAAAGCTGTGATGTGAAGGACTGCACTAGAAACTGCAAATTTGGACACATTGTGCCAGTAGGGTTGTAGAGTGCTAGTAACATGCTAGAGAAGGGTCAGAGTATCCATTCAGAAACCAAGAACATAGAACATACATGTGTGACTTCTCATGATGCCTGAGCTGCTGAAATCCAGGGCACTTTGAACCTACACGAAGGAACTTTTATTCTCACATTAACATCAAAGAACTAGCAAACATGCTAGTGTAACATACAAGAGAACTAGCATGTCAATATTGTCTAAGATGGGGGAAGTTTGTATTTATTTCTCTAGCACAGGACAAGATTTAGTTTATAGTCAGTTATATAGGAGGCGATGCTCAGGGGAATCTATTGCACCCCCAAAGTAATCCTGTTTCTTCCTCCCTGTTTTCCAGCATGGACTACTGCAACCTTGTTGCAAATAGATTGAAGAAGCTCTGCACATGGCTGAATAGATGTGGGGCCACCACCCTGATTGTGTCCATTGTGCTGCTGCTGCTTTTCTCTTGAAAAGCTGAAACAATAAAATTTGGTTGTCAAGGGAGACCCATTCAGGTAGGATTCAACAGATAAAAGTGAATCTCTTCCTGTGTATTTCTTTGCTTACATACTTTTATTGTTTCTGAACAATTGAGGTAACATGGGCCTGGTGGAATTTAGGAATCCAGAAAATTATCTTTAG
>NW_007042018.1:0-1068 GCF_000164805.1 Carlito syrichta
CCCTGCACAGAGCTCCAATCCTGTGAGTGGGCAACAGATGGGGGAAGGAAGCCCCAGCCTCTCGGACTCACTTGCCAGGAACGGAGCCTCCATGACTCAGAGCTGGAAGGAAGAAGACACTGACTCTCCGGTCTGGGAGCGGAGGGAAGACACAGCATCATCTTCTCGGCCACACTCAACCAAGCAGACCTTTCGGCATGTACAGCTCGGGGTGGGGATAGGTCATGGCCATGTGCCACCTACTCTCAATGCTCTCTCGGAGACCAAACCTGTCTGGTGGCTTGGATGCCTAAATTAGGACAACTTCCAGAGACTTTCAAGAACTTTTGGAAAGCAGCAGCTATCATGGGCTAGGATTGTTCTCCGAGTGGATGTCCATCGAGCTCCCATACTGTTGGTGCAGGTGTGGAATCTCTAGGCTTTTTCTTCAATTATTCATTGGAAGGCATTCATCA
This sequence comes from Carlito syrichta, assembly GCF_000164805.1. Taxonomy (NCBI): domain Eukaryota; kingdom Metazoa; phylum Chordata; class Mammalia; order Primates; family Tarsiidae; genus Carlito; species Carlito syrichta. Next base: position 456 of record NW_007042018.1, read on the forward strand.
GCATTTCGGACACCAATCCTCAGCCACGTATAGGAAAATGAATTCAATTAGAAACCATGCCAAGTGGGATTGATTTCTGGGAAACATGTGTAGCACAACGTACAAAACGTAAATGTCATTTCAACAAAACTCAATCAAAGGGAATTCCGCACTAGCAGTATAAAAGGAGCCACATACAACCTTCTTTATTGAGGTCGAAGGGATTTGAGAAAAATTCACACCGATTCATGATACAAACACTAAAATGTAACTCAGAATAGAAGAAAACCTCCTTCACCTGATAAAGGCCACATAGGAAAACACAAAACTCACATGATTACTCCACGGTGAAACTTTCAGCTTTTCCCTGAAGATCAAGAAGTATACGTGGATATAGTCTTCCACCACTTCCCTTCAAGATAGGGTTAAGAATGCTGAACAGAGCAATTAAACAAAAAACAATTTTTCAAGGTATCCTCACGGGAGACGAAGGAGTAAAGTTAACTCAGTTCTCACAGGCACGACGCTACGTATAGACAGCTCCAACAAGTTCACCAGACACACACACACACACACACACACACTCACACACACACACTCATCCTTTTCAGAACTCAAAATTTCAGCATTGTTG
>NW_007042019.1:0-1096 GCF_000164805.1 Carlito syrichta
CTGCCTCCAGATCACCTCTTCAAGAAACACTTAAGAAAGTATTAAACACAGAAGAAAAGGAGAAAAGAACGACAATTTTCTTCACAAGAGTACAGGAAAAAAATGGAAAAAAACAGATGAATCAACCCAAAACCCTAAAGACAGCAAGCAAACAGGAACAACAACAACTCTATAAGAATCTCATGACAGGGATAAACCCCCACATTTCAATAATTAACCTGAATGTGAATGTACTAAATTCACCACTAAAAAGACACAGAATGGTGGACAGGATAAGAAACCATGACCCCATTATTTGCTGCATCCAGGAGACTCATCTCACTACAAGGGACGCACACAGACTCAAAGTTAAAGGACGGAAAACAAGTTTCCAAGGCAAATGAATCACAAAAGAAGGCAGGAGTTGTAGTCTTAATATCAGACAAAACAATCTTTAAGCTATCAAAAATTTTAAAAGATGCAAAAGGATACTACATAATGATAAAATGTTCAATCCATCAACAAGAAATATCCATCCTAAATGTATATGCACCCAACACAGGAGCAAGAAGATTTATAAAGTAACTACTAAAAAACTAAAAAAAAGATATTGACTCAAACACTATTATAGCAGGGGACTTGAATACCCGACTGACAACCCTAGATAGATCATCGAGACAAAAAATCAACAAAGGAGAAGCAGAACCTAAACTTGACACTTGACCAAATAGAATTAGTAGATACCTACAGATTAATCCACCCAACAACCACAGAATATACATTCTACTCATCACCACATGGAACATGCTCCAAGATTGATCACATCCTTGGCCATAAATCAAATACATAAACAAATTCCATAAGGTTGAAATCTTGCCATGCACATTGTCTGGCCACGGTGGAATAAAAATAAATATCAAAACCAACATTTCCCCAAAGCCCACAAAGACATGGACACTAAATGGCACGATGCTGAACAACGACTTGGTCAGCACTGAAATCAAAGAAGAAATTGAAAGATTCCTGGAAACAATGAAAATGAAGAAGCATCTTACCAAAACCTCTGGGATGTCATGAAATCAGTTCTAAGAGGGAATTTATATCTTTATAAGCACAC
>NW_007042020.1:0-1410 GCF_000164805.1 Carlito syrichta
AACTTAAATAATTTGGCAAATCACTGATTATCTCCAATTCCTCAGTGGAAAATAGATGAACTAATTTGTCTAATCTGTAAAGTCACCTCCAATTCTGACATTTTGGTATTCTGTGATTCTACAATCACGGACTCTAGTCCCAGAGATCTGTGATGCCTTCGCATGGCCTCCAGTAGCGGCACTTGGTCCTTAGCGCTAATGTCCATTAGTCGCTGCTTCCTGGCCCACCATATTTCCTACGTGCTATCTCCCATGAGATCACACACTCTCCAGGGTAACTTTGTCTTCATCTCTGGGGTCTTCCTCCCAACTCTGTGCCTCGGTGCAACAGCCCTGAAAATGAGTTGCGGGCTCTCAGCAGGCACAAGGCAACTCTTTGCTCGGTCTAGGGTTCTAGGGGGCTGCGGAGTCCTGTGCCTGGGGCTCAAGGCCCTTCCTTCTGTTTCCAGCCCGGTTGCTCATTCTCGACACCACTCACAGTCAGGCAGGTCTTCTGGCCACAAACAGATAAAAGCCTACCAGTGAAGACCTTGTAAAACACAATGGATAAAAGCCGGTTGGTTCCTCTGTCCCTGTGTTCCACAACACCCCAATGCTCAGATCACCCTCCTCCACTAGTGCCAGTGTCTGTTCTGAGCGCCCAGCTCCTCCGTCCGCACCCGACTCCCTCTCTGGTTGTTGTCACTTCAAGGCAAGAAACCGAGCTGCTGCATCGGTTCCATATTCAGATTTTCTGTCATTTTCTGCCGCCCTGTCCTCACAGCTACTTCCTGAAGCTTGAGTCGGTTCCTTCTCCTTTAGACATTTACATTTTAAAAGGATTAAATGTTTCTCTGCCTGGTCTTTCACACGGTCTTCAGGGTGAGGATCATGGGAGGCACAGAAAATGCTGCTCTTACTCTGAGTCTGTCCGCTTGTCGAAGAAACAAACATTCAGCCAGAAAACACATTAGAAAATGTTGTAGAACAGCTTTTGTGATGACTTTGTATCTGTGACAGTAAAGGAATTCGAAGCACTTGGTATGGGCTGCAGTCATCAAGAAAGCCTTCATGAGAAAAGTGATTTATCTGTGGATTCTGGAGGGTAGGATTGAAAAATAAACTCACAGTACTGGAAAATGGGGTTTTCATGGTGGCTGTTCTAATGAACATTAACCGATTGAATATCGGAAGGGACTAACTCACGAGGGAAAAGGTGAGCCATGGGGAGAGAGAGGTTCAAAAGTTGGGGGCACTGTGGAACTTCCTGGTAGAAAGATTAGTCTCACAGACAGGAGAAAGAATTCTGAAAGAACCGGAGGCCTTTGTGGTATCCCGTATTGCTGTTCATTAAGATTTAAATGAGCATCCTCCCCTCGTGTCCCACCACCACTCCTTCCCTCTGGCAGTCAGACATGCTCAGGTGACTTG
>NW_007042021.1:0-708 GCF_000164805.1 Carlito syrichta
GTGAGAAAATAAAAGAACGAAAGAAAGAAAGAAAGAAAGAAAGAAAGAAAGAAAGAAAGAAAGAAAGAAAGAAAGAAAGAAAGAAAGAAAGAAAAGAAAAAAGAAAAAAGAAAGACAGATTCATTCTCCTGCAAACCGTCTGCCCTCTGTCCTTCTGCCCCCAACCCTTACAAGTGAGGGTCCCCCAAGCTTGAAACCTCTCAGCCCTTACCTCTGGTGCTCAGTCTTGTCATCCCAGTGCTTTGGGGGGCAAAGACTAGTGGCCAGCCCAAGTCCTGGGGCCAAGACCGGCCCGGGTGCCGCAGCAAGATTTGTCACTACCCTCCATTCCAAATGACCAGGCATGGTGGCATGCACCTGTCATTCTAGCTTCTCAGAAGCCCCATGAAAGGCTCACTGGAGCCCAGCAGGCCGAGGCTGGGACAGCCTGGAGTGAGGCAGCACCCTCCAACCTGGGAGATGGAGTAGGAATGCAACTCAATGAAAAAAGCTAAAAAAGGAAGAGCATCCATTTGTGTATGGAGTTGGGATCATCGTGTAAAGATATAGATCATTTGGGAAAGAGGTCCCAGCCTTGGGCCTAGAGTTCCTGAAAGATGGTTGATTGACAGACAATTGGACTGTGGCTTTGGGAGGCCAAGTTGGGGGACCGCTGAAGCCCAGAGTTCGAGACCAGTCTGGGCCACGAAGCGAGACCTCATCACCCCC
>NW_007042022.1:0-728 GCF_000164805.1 Carlito syrichta
CTACCTAGGTAGCTATCTATTTAAGTCAGCTGTATATTCAGCTGGCTAGAAAGGTAGCTAGGCAGTTAGGTCAGCCTGCTAGTCAACTAGCTAGCTAGTTAAGTTACCTAGTTAAGTCAGCTGGCTAGACACCTGGCTATCTAGGTCAACTATCTAGTCCACTGACTAGATAGTTATGTCACCTAGGTAAGTCAGCTGACTAGCAAACTGGCCAGCCAGGTAGTTTGTTATTTAAGTAAGCTGGCTAGAGAGCTGGCTAGCTACTTAAGTCACTTAGTTAAGTCAGCTTGCTAGCCACCTAGCTAGTTATATAACAAGCAAGTTAAGTCAGTTGACTAGTAAGCAGGACAGCTTGAGTTAGCTAATAAAATCAGCTGGCTAGCCAAGTGGCTATCTAGGTAGGGAGGTAGTTAAGTTATTTTGCTAGCCAGCAGGCTAGCTATTTAAGTCAGCTAGTTAAGTCAGCTAGCTAGTCAGCTAACTAGCTAAGTTGAGAGCTAGTTAAGTTAGCTGGTTAGCCAGCTGGCTTACTAGTTAATTCAGCTAGTTGATTCAACTGGCTAGCCAGCTAGCCAGCTGGCTAGCTGGTTAAGTCAACTAGTTAAATCAGCTTTTTAGGCAGCTAGCTAGCTAGGTATCAAGCTATTTAAGTCATCTGGGTAGCCAGCTGGCTAGCTAGTTAAGTCAGCAAGTTAATTCAGCTGGCTTCCCAGCTGGCTAGCTGAGTC
>NW_007042023.1:0-3791 GCF_000164805.1 Carlito syrichta
CTCTCCATGGCGCTCTTTCACACCATTACACAGAAGAAGGTGTGAGGTCTAGGAGCTACGCCTGATCCAGTGAAGGCTGCTCTTGAGAGCAGTGCCCAGGAAAGGAGGGACCTGGAGCCATACCAGACTGACAGTCAGTCACCCTGGTGTCATGGAGCAAGTTCCGCGGAAGGACCATGACCGGAACGGGAAGCAGGAGGCAGTTAAGGAAGGATGTAGCTTCTGATAACAAATCTCCAATGTGATACGAAATTGGAGTTTGCAGATCGCACACAAATATTACATTAGAAAAGAGAAACGGGCAAGAATCATCTCTCCAATACATCCAAAAATTAGCCGGGCGCGGTAGCACGCGCCTGTATTTAGAGCTACTTAGAAGGCTGAAGTTGAAGGATCGCCGGAGCCCAGCGGGTCGAGGCTGCGGTGGCCGGGAGCGGCCACTGCACTCCAGTGTGGGCGACAGAGTGAGACTCCAGCTCCAAACCATAACAGAAAATAGCCAGGTTCCGTGACTCAGCCTGTAATCCTGCGATTGAGGAGGCTGCGGGGAGAGGACAACCTAAGCCCGCGGGTTCGAGACCCACCTGGGCAACTTGGGGAGTCCTCCTCTCTACAATAAATCAAGAAATCAGCCGGGCGTGGACGCACATGCCTGGAATGCCAGCCCTCGGAAGGCTGAAGCGGAAGGATCAATGGAGCCCAGCAGGTCGAGGTTGCGGTGGCCGGAGAGGCCACTGCATTCCGGTGCGGATCACAGAGTGAGACTCCAACTCAGCCCAGAGCCCACGGTACAGAGAAATGTGAACTGTTATTTGCTGGAGTGGAACCATGGCCTTAAGAACATTTTACTGAAACCTGCTAGTTATTGATGATGAATGCTTCTTTGCCTTAAATGGTGGACAACCAAAGTCTTCGACAACCAAAATATGAAATTCAAATTTCCAAGTGTAAATTATATTCAGATGAAAAAACATGCAGTAATTTCCATAAAAATTGTTGTACTCTGTGCCAGGTAACAGCAGTTATCTCAATCTACCCTGTACAATTGTGGAGATGGGGGGAATCTAAGCTAAGGGATATCAAAACATCGTAGATATATGCTTCCTCTTCTTCTTTCTGACCTGTCTTCCTCCTCCCATGTTTTTCCAACACTTTTCACTTTTTGTAAAAGTATGTACTCAAAAGTGAACAATTTAAACCTGAATTCAAAAGTGAACAAACACAGTTTAGCAGATTCGTGCTCTCCAACAGTACATTGAAGGAGTTTATGAAATGTGCCTTTCGGTGTGGAAGAGAGAGGCTCAAAGGTAGAAGTCACATACCCACTGTCCTATGCAGTGGGCCATGACTTGGCTAGGAGGATGTGGATCGAGTGAAGGGTTACCATCTCAGCATCTCTTTCATCAGGATCCCTTGCTGTTAATGGTGATTTCATTCCTTGCCTTTTGTCTTGGTGTTGGCACCGGGAGCGCATCTCCACCGTCTTTGTAACATTTAGTAGCCTTAACAAATCCTCCTTGCTCCTGTGGAAAGCTTCCTCACGTTGTTATTCAGAGAACTGAACCAGTCAGTGGGACTGTGTTGCCTCATAGCACCCAGCTCAATGTTGGTTCAAAAGAGAAAAGATAGTAGTGAATTGAAGAAAAGGGAACACATGACAAGGTATATTCTCATAAAATCAAGTCTGCAGCCATTCAGGGGAGTAGAAGAGAGGACAGGGCAGAAACAAAGAGCAGATTGCCCATTGTGCCTTTGCTTCTAATGTTAAGATGCTGGGCTCTAGCATCCAGTGGCTGTGGAAGAAAAACTTGACCAATCACAGGTCCCAGTTATGAGTATGCTGTAGGAGGATAAAGAAGACTGTTTTCTGATGCTTTAGAATCAGCTTAAGAGCGACTTGGCTTTAGCCAAAAGACTTTTGAGTCTTAGATGGAAAACTGAATTCAGACTACTAGAACCTAGCTGGGAGAGAAGGAGGCCAATCCAGGAGTAAAGGCCTCAGGAAGAGGATAGAGCCAGGTCATGTATATGGCCAGTTCTCCAGGTGATAACTAGTCGTGGGTCTTATCATTTTCAGGCACAACTTGGAATGATTTGTCAGTTAACCTGTGAGCCCGACACGGTGGCGTGCATCTCAAATACCTTCCAGCTACAAGGAAGGGTGAGTCGGGGGCATAGCCTGAGTCCACCAGTTGGAGTCTGCGATGCCCATGAGCACCTCACTGCACTCTAGCCTGGGCGACAAGAGTGAGAATTCACACAAAAAAAGAAACAAGATGCCTACAACTCCTCGTACCCTGTTTCTATGGTAAATACCACAAGGCCTGATCTTGACTGCAAATGGTATGCTCTAGAACTGCTCAAACTCTGAGGAAACTGAAACCCTTTCCCCCTCCTGTCTGTGCTGAGACCTCTTGGAAGCTCCTGACTCAGTCTCGATCCCTCAGTCCTCAGAAATTCCCAAATGTTGCATCTTGCTCTGGGTTCTGCCAGGTCTGGTTCAACCCTTGCTTCTCAAAGGCTAGGGCAGGCAAAGGTCTGTCCGACTCATCTATGAAACTATTTCCTCACGATGGCGCTGTGGCTCAAGAGGACGCTAACAGGCCTGTCTGACACCCGCCCATCAACTTGGAAAAAAAAGGTGCCATCAAACTCTCCTCCCTGTGGTGCACGTTCAGTTCGTTTCTCCCTGAGCTCAACAAAGTTCCAGACACTTGGAAGGCTGAGCTGGAAGAGTGGCCCGAGCCCAGGAGTTGGAGGCTGCAGTGTCTGTGACCGTCTACTCTGTGCGACAGAGTTAGACTCTGACTCTAACAATCAAGCCACAAAATAAAATTTTAAAAAACATTGAAAAATGGAACGTGAATAATGTTGGAAAAATCATGAAGAAAGAGGCATTGCGCATGTTTATACTGTTAGAAGTGTGAGTTAGGCTTTACAATTGTGAAACACTGTGGGGTTAGCTGTTCATGTGCTAACAGCCTACAGTATAGAAACTGCAATCTTAGGAATACATTTGAGAGAAATCATCCCCTATGTAAAGAAAAGAGATGGACTATAATAGTTATGACATCATAGTTTCAGAGCTACGTTCTCAAAACCGTACAAATGTTCATCCACGAGTTTCAAAAACATATTTGAGAGTCATCAGAAAATGACGAAATATGAATAACGTACATTCACATGGTTGCATGTAGGAAACCAAATTTTTCTCAAAACCAAATTCATGGTTACCATGATATGACCTCCTATACTGCGATAAAAGAAGTAAAACAAGCCACGTTTTTGGAAATACAGGCAAATAGGCTAAAATGAGGTTAAAATACTATACCTTGATAATTAAGTTAATATTTACCTTCAGCTAAATGCCAGACATTTCGTATCTTTAGTCAGATAGTAAGCATAAAAAGAACAATTTTATTATGATTTTGGTATGCTTCCTCCATTAAAAACTTAAGGTTATATGATTGCAAACTTAGAGAATATAATGAAGAAACTTATACCCCTTTACTAATGAATATAGAAAAGGCCAAAATCACCTCAATTGCTATTTCTAACAATAGGCACAAAAGCAGTGTTCTGTTTAACTTGGTTTTCGCTAAGACTTTGTCATGCCTGTGTACATCAGTGATATTGGTCTGTGGTATTCTTTGTTTTTACTTTGCGTGTGTCTGTCTTGTTTTGCTATCAGAGTAGTTCTGGGCTCATGTAGTCAGTTGGGAATTATTTCTGCCTCTTCGATTTTGGTGAAGAGTTTAAATGAAACTTATATTTGCTTTTCACCTGCTTGG
>NW_007042024.1:0-784 GCF_000164805.1 Carlito syrichta
ATGGGACCCAGGCACAGCATGGGCCAGCCCCTACGAGGTTCAAGGAACATAAATATACCCTTCTCCCTACATAGCTCTCTCTCTCTCTCTCTTATTCCCTCTCTCTGTCCCCGTCACTCTCTCTCTCCTTTTCTCTTTCTCTCTCTCTTGCTTTTTCTCTCTGTCCCCACCACTCTCTCTTTCTCTCTCCCTCTGTTACTCTTCCTCTTTCACTCTCTCTTACCCTCTCTCCCCCTCTCTCACTCACTCTCTCCTCTCTTGCTTTTTCTCACACTCTCTCGCCCTCTCTCCCCTGCTTGCTTTCTCTCTCTGTCCCCACCACTCTCTTACTCTCTCTCTCTCTCGTCCTTCCTTGGTTACAGTACCTTCGTGTAACTGCCCCTTTAATAAATCTCTCGGTGTATACCGGCGTGGAGTTGTTACTGGGTGCCCCCAAAACTTCTTTCATTGGTGTTGTGACTTGGATGGGTGCTCTCTCACCTCTGTTTGGGTGTATTCCCATGGGCAAGAGCCCTGACCCAGCGCCTGTAGCCACTCCATCTCTCCTGGACCGTCCCACTGTTTTGAACGTGTAAAATGCATCCATCAGTGACCGTTGGATAGGTAAGTTCCCCTCCCCCACACAACAGAGTAAAAACTTTCCAGAGAACTCTGGAAGGAAAGACTTTAGACCACCCCCCCCCCGCACCTGGGTGAGGGGGGACACACCCACCTCGGCTTTTATGACCTTTTATGATCACCGCAGACCCTAAAGGCTTCCTCTTCTCCTTTATCTCTCTCAACT
>NW_007042025.1:0-789 GCF_000164805.1 Carlito syrichta
GGACAGAAACACTGATATAAAAGCCAAGATAACAATTACATCTAATTTCTCTTCTGAAATCACATAAGTAAGAAGGAGCTAAGTAAAACATTTAAAGTTTTCAGAAAGAAAACAAAAGCAAACAAAAAACCTGCCAACCAAAGTTGTGTACCTTACAAAATTATTCTTTATTTAAAAAAAAGTATTACCTGTAGACTTGTCCTTTAAAAAATGTTAAAGAAAAATTATTCTTTTTTTCAAGTCAGAGTCTTACTCTGTCACCCATGCTGGAGTATAATGGCATGTTCACAGCCACTGCAGTCTTGACCTGCTTGGCTCAGGCAATAGAGAGAAAGAAAATAAAATGGGTCAGAAACTTAGATCTGTAAACAGAAAGGAAGAGCATTAGAGAAAATATAATTGAATGTATGATAAAACATTTATTTTTCTTATTGTTAATTGATCTTAATTTGTTCAAATTAAGACTACCAACAGTTTGTATTAGCTTATGTAAAAGGAAAATGAATAATAGCAATATCACAATAAATAGGGAGAAAGAATTAGGAATATTTTGCTATTAAAAGATTCTTGTACTACACATGAGGTGGTATAGTGCTACTCGAAAGTGGTCTTGGGGGAGACAGTATGGTGGCTCATACCCATAACCCTAGCACTTTGGGAGGGCAAGGCAAGAATCTAGGAGTTCAAGATTAGCCTAGGCAATATAGTGAGACCTAGTCTTTACTAAATTTAAAAATTAGCTGGATGGTGGTGTGCATCTGTAGTTCCAGCTACTCGGGAGGCTGAAGC
>NW_007042026.1:0-822 GCF_000164805.1 Carlito syrichta
TGGGCCCATGACATTGGCATGCCATCGGGCCCATGGCATTGCCCACTGGCCCTATCTTACAGGGGAGGTGAGGCAGCTGCCAGCTAGTGTGACTGGATCATTATCAAGAAGTAAGCCATTCCATCGCAAGTGGCCCACACAACCCGGCACAGCAACTGTGACATAAACCCTTCTCACTTAGACTCAGCACAAGCCCCATCTTGAGTTTCTCAACAGCAGAACAGCCGGATATGGGATACGGGTTTTTTTTGTTTTCTCCAACAAACCAAATACAATGGAGTCACTGGATTACAGGATGTGTTAGAATTCTCATGTAGCTACATTAGAACCTCATAATTGGATGGATTGCACAATCATCTATTTAAAAATCTGGATTATTTTTAAACACGGAAGTTTAAAATTATATTCTACTTAGAGGGTATGAAGGAACTTATCTACTGACTTTCTTTGAGCAAACATTTACTGTAGACAGCTTAGATGGAGCTGGGGACTGATAATTATTCTCCACCTGATTAACTGTACCTTGGCAGCTTAGTTTCATACTCAGCTTCAATTTTCTTACATGTGAAAAGGAAATGACAGAGTTGGACTTAGCAACACACTTTTGTTCTGAGCAGATGTTCCATTTTGCTATTATCCAGGAAATCTTAACTTAGAACTTTTCAGAATGACCTGGGTGCTTGTGAAAATGCAGAGAACACAACTTCCTTACAAACCTGAGTTTTAAGTGGGACAAGATTGTGAACGAAAACATTTTTAGAGGATGTGTAACCACATAAAGAAGTGTTCAACTTCATTATCATTAAGTTAAAGTCTCAAATC
>NW_007042027.1:0-874 GCF_000164805.1 Carlito syrichta
CATGTGTCCATCCATGACCCAATCACCTGTGTCTGTTCATTTATTTGTTCATCAAACTTGGGCTGGGTTGGACCAGGTGCTGAGGAAGTATTATTGATTACAGCAGGTTTTGTTCCTGCTCCCTGGGAGTGAAACACAAAGTAGATAATCCACGGATTTATCCAAATTCCTTGTGGTGGTAAATTCACCTCAATGATCACATCCCGTACATGTGTGCTTGGTAGCTGGAAAAAGGTAACCAGGAGAGGTGTTTCTGACCTATAAACTGTGAGATAAAAAAAGGGCCGAAAGGGGGCCTAATTCCTGGAAAAGGAGCAGTAACAAACAATCCCCTAGGTCCCGAGGCTCCCAGCATCATACTGAGAGTTACACCATTGGATTCCTTGGTCTTAAGGCTTGGACTGAGCCATACTACCAGCATCCCAGTGTCCCTATCTCTGCATGAGCCAATTCCTGTGGTAAGTCCCCAGGACACATCCTATTATCTTATTCTCTCTGGAAAAGCCCTGTTGAATGTAGTGCACTTTGTTTTATTAATGATGGCCATTCTTACTGGGGTTAGGTAGTATCTCAATGTGGTTTTGATTTGCATATCTGATGATGAGTGAGGCTGAGCACTTTTCCATGTGTCTGCTGGCTGCCCATAATCTTCTTTTGAGAAGTGTTTATTCATGTCTTTTGCCCACTTTTGAATGGGGTTGTTTGTTTTTTTCCTTTCAGTGCATTTGTATTCCTTGTATATCCTACATATTCCCATTCTGTGGGCTGTCTCCCTTGCAGTGCACTTCTAAGGAGAGACAGCAGACAACTTGCTTTGTCTGCATGAGTGCACAGAGCTTGCTCTCTGAATGAGTGCACAAAGTGGCCATGTTCT
>NW_007042028.1:0-788 GCF_000164805.1 Carlito syrichta
TCTACTAGTCTGTGAATCAAGCATTTAAATGATTTTTAGTAGAATATCAAAGGAATGAAGAAGGTTCACTTCCTTTCTCCTTCCTTCTTTATTTTCTTTGGTCGAACAAGTTTCTTAAGAACTTGCTATCCATCTAACTGAAAGTAGAGCAGCGGACAATCAGAAATTGTTTAACCCTCATGGAGTTTGCCGATTATTAAGAAAGTAATCATATTAAGTAACAACTTTATCATGAATGCTGTGTAAGGAAAAGCCTTCAGAAAACTTCCTGGAGTGGCATATAAAGTGAACATTGAGTGAGAAAAAAAACTAAAATAGGTAAAAGGGAGATGAATGGAGGTGTACTGAAGTGTGCAAGTTGGGTAAATGCAATTCCCAATGTCAAACCAAAGCAAAATGACTAGATCATCTTTCAGGCACAAACATACACATATGCACATATTCACACATATACAACATCTTTACAACCCATATAATATACTCTGGCTGCACTATAAAAATTACTTCTGAAACCAAGAAATAGATTTTTTTGCAGATAAAATATTCACCCAACACTATTCAGAAAAAAAAGTAAAAGAAAAAGAGAGGGAAGTAGGAAGGGAAGGATAAGAAAGAAAGATAGAAAGAAAGAAAGAAAAACAGCATAATGACACTAAAAACAGGGTTTTAGTGATGTAGGAATTGATTTGTTTACTCTTAAAAGTAAAACCTTACTTTGAGTCTTCCCTTAAGCAAGCAGGAAAACACAGTGTAATTCATGGAATGACAACAGCCTAGCATTTGTAATA
>NW_007042029.1:0-767 GCF_000164805.1 Carlito syrichta
CATCTGACTAGCCAGCTGGCTAGCTTGGTAGTTAGCTAGCTATGTCATCTGTCTAATCAGCTTGCTAGCTAGTTAAGTCACCTAGTTAAGTCAGCTGACTAGCCAGCTGGTTAGCTAGTTAGCTTGCTAGTTAAGTCAGCTGGATACACAACTGGCTAGCTAGATAAGTCATCTAGTTAATTCTGCTGGATAGTCAGTTGACCTACTGTATAGCAAGCAAGTTAATTCAACTGACTAGATAGCAGGACAGCTACTTAAGACAGCTAGTTAAATCAGCTGGCTAGCCAGCTCTCTAGCTAGGTAGTGACATAGTTAAGCCTGTTTCCTAGCCAGCTGGGAGCTAATTCAGTCAGTTAATTAAGTCACTTGCTATCCAGGTGGCTAGAGGTAGAGAGCTACTTAAGTCAGCTGGTTAGCCAGCTTGTTAGCTAGATAGCTAGCTGGTTATGTAAATGGTGTAGCCAGCTGGCTTGCTAATTTAGTCACCTAGTTAAGTCAGCTGACTAGCCACGTGACGTAGTTAAGTCAGTTGGCTAGGCAACTGGCTAGTTCATTAAGTCAGCTAGTTAAGTCAGCTGGCTATCCAGGTGGCTAGAGAGCTAGAGCTCTAGTTAAGTCAGCTGGCTATACAACTGGATATCTAGTTAAGTCAACTTGTTTAGTCACCATGCTGGTGAGCTGCCTAGCTCGTTAATCAACTAGTTAAGTCAGGTGACTAGCCTGCCGGATAGTGAGTTTTTTTTTTCTCATTAAGTTAGTTGGCTAGC
>NW_007042030.1:0-721 GCF_000164805.1 Carlito syrichta
TGGGTAGCAAGCTAGTTAAGTTAGTTCTCTAGCCAACTCGCTAGCTAGTGAAGTCAGCTAGGTAAGTGAGCTGGGTAGCTAGGTAGCTAGCTAGTTATGTCAGTTTGTTAAGTCAGCTGGCTAGCTGGCTGCCTAGCAGGGTAGCTAGCTAGTTAAATCAGCTCCCTAGCCAGCTGGCTAGTTAGTTAAGTCACATAGTTAAGTCAGCTCGCAGGCCATCAGCTTAACTAGGTAGTTAGGTAGTTAATTCGCCTGGCAAGCCAGCAGACTATGTAGGTAAGTAGCTAGTTAAGTCAGCTGGCTAGCCATTAGGCTATCTAGTTATATCAGTTAGTTAAGTCAGCTAGCACTCCAGTTGTCAAGCGAGGTAGATAGCTAGTTAAGTCTGCTAGCTAGCCAGCGGGCTACTTCATAAAGTCAGTTAGCTAAGTCAGCTGCCAAGCCAGTGGGCTATGTAGGTAGGTAGCTAATTAAGTCAGCAGGAATCCAGCTGGCTAGTTAGGTAGCTAGGCATTTAGGTCAGCCTGCTAGGGAGGTGGCTAGTTCCTTAAGTCACCTAGTTAAGTCAGCTGGAGAGACAGCTGGCTAGCTAGGTAGCTAGATAGTTAGGTCAGCTGTCTAGCCCACTGGCTAGCTAGTTAAGTCCCCGAGTTAAGTAAGCTGGCTATACAGCTGGCTAACTAGGTAGCTCGCTACTTAAGTCAGCTGGCTAAACAGCTGG
>NW_007042031.1:0-802 GCF_000164805.1 Carlito syrichta
AACACAAATAAGAGATCAAGATGTAAAATGCCACATAGGAATGGCACAGCAGATGGCAGGCTGAGAAAAAAAGTAAAAGATAAAATACAATAAGCAGAGAAAATTGAAGTACCAAGTATACAGAAGGTTCCTCAGGAATTCCTATTGGAGCAACTTGGGAAGAAAGTGAGACAGACACCACCCTGAAACAAAAACTCCTAGAAGTTATTCAAGAAAACTTCCCTCATCTCATCAGTGATGCAAAAATTCAAACACAAGAGTTTCAGAGAATCTGCAAGACAACTAATGAGAAGACCACCTCCCAGACACATAATAACTCACCTAAACAAAGTAGGTATAAAAGAAAAATTCCAAAAGACAGCAAGAGAAAAAGGTCAGACTACCTACCTGGGAAGACCAATTAGAATAGCAGCAGATTTATCTACAGAAACACTTCAGGCTAGGAGAGCTTGGAGATCAATCTTCAAAGTTCTCAAAGATAAAAAATTTCAACCAAGTATAACTTGCCCAGCCAAGCTATGCTTCATCAGTGAGGGAGAATTAAAATCTTTCCCAGACATCCAATCCCTAGGAACTTATGCTGCCTCCAGATCACCTCTTCAAGAAACACTTAAGAAAGTATTAAACACAGAAGAAAAGGAGAAAAGAACGACAATTTTCTTCACAAGAGTACAGGAAAAAAATGGAAAAAAACAGATGAATCAACCCAAAACCCTAAAGACAGCAAGCAAACAGGAACAACAACAACTCTATAAGAATCTCATGACAGGGATAAACCCCCACATTTCATTAATTAACCTGA
>NW_007042032.1:0-601 GCF_000164805.1 Carlito syrichta
GTGGGTCAACTGCTATCCAATCGGCTACATTAATAATTTTGAACAAAGTCACAACCTGTGTGAGGTCAACCAAACAATTACTTACAGGAGGCTTGAGGCCCTCTAATCCGTGGCCACTTTCCAAAACCCAGAGAGCAAGACAGAAGGCAGCGGAGGACAGGCAGTGCCAGAGCCAGAGCCAGAGCCCAAGGCCAAAACCGTGATCGTGGGTCTGTGACCAGACCTGAACTTGGCACCTTGTGGAGAAAAAACAATCTGGGAATTAAATGACAACATGAACATGTGTTTTAGTGAGTATTTGCCTAGATCAATTTTAATGCGCTCTGTAAGGAGTTAGGTAAGAACATATGGTGAGGTAGCCCCAGGGGCAGCAGGACTTCCCACATTCATTTTCTAGGAAGCTGTCATCCCTTGCTCTGTGAGGTGTCGGTACTTCCGGCTTATGGTGGGTGGAGAGAAGATTTATCTGAGTGTCACGACTGCACACACACACACACACACACACACACACACACACACACACACACACGCACACAGACACCTTATTTTCCGTACTCCTCAGAGTCAGACCTCTTGTTGGCCCCACACAATTGCTCAGTAT
>NW_007042033.1:0-2131 GCF_000164805.1 Carlito syrichta
AATGGATGACTCAGTGAATATCTCTTCTCTGTGAGGGATGTCCCATGATTGGTCTACTTCTCTTATGGGTGCCCCAATGACTGGCCCTCCTCTGTGAAAATTGCCCCAGTGATCAATCTTCCTTTGACTAGTACCCTAATGACTAACTCTCCTTTACAGTTGCTGCTCCAGTGACTGGGTCTCCTATATAATGGGTTCCTAAATGACTACCAGAACTCCATTATGAGTGCCACAATGTCTGTGCCTCATATGTTATTTGTGACTCAGTGACTAGACCACCTCCTTAGTGCCTGCACTTGTGACTAGACCTCCTCTGTTATGGTGTTCCAGTGAGTTGGCCTCCTCTATAATGTGTGCCCCTGTGACAAACCTTCTTTTGTGATCAGTGTCCCAGTGACTAGCCCTCTTTCTTGATGAGTGCCCCAGTGACTGACCCTGATCTGTGTGTGGGGTTGTCTCAGTGACTGGCCCTTCTCCCTATGAGTGTCCCAGTGACTGGTTCTACTTTTTTATTGGTGCCACAGTGAAAAGCCTTCCTCTGTCAGGTGTCTCAGTGACTAATCCCCCTGTTTGAGGGGTGCCACCATGACTCACTGAAGTCTTTGATGTGTGTCTCTGTGACTGGCCCTCCTCAGATATTGATGTCCCAGTGGCTGACCCTCCTCTGTGAAGGATGGCTCATTGACTGGCCCTTTTCTTGATGGGTGTCCCAGTGACTGGCCCTCTTTTGTGATAGCTGTCCAACTGACTTGCCCTCCTCTGTCATGACTGAACCAGTGACTGCAGCTCCTCTGTGATTGGTGCTCCAGTCACTGGCTCTTCTCTATGTTGGGTACCTCTGACTATTCCTTTTGTGTTTGGTGCCTCAATGTCTGGTTCTTTTCTCTGATCCTTGCTCCAGTGACTGCCTCTCCTCTGCAATTGTTTCCCAGTGATAGACCCTCATCTGTGATGTATACCCAGTGACTGGCCTCCTCTGTGATGAGTGTCCCAGAGACTGATCTGCCACTGTATGGAGGCCCCAGTGAATGGCCTTCTCTGTGATAGGTGCCCCAGTGAATTGCTCTCCCCTCTGATGGTTGCCCCAGTGACAAGATTTACTCTGTAATATGTGCCTTGTGATAAAACTTCTTCTGTGATGTTTGTCCAGTGTCTGACACTACTTCATAATGGCTTCCCCAGGGACTGGCCATCCTTTGAAGTAGGAGTCCCAGTGACTTGTCCTCGTCTATAACAGGTGCCCCATGGCTAGTCCAACACAGTAATAGGTGACCTACTAAATAGTCTTCTCAAAAATGGGAGCCACAGTGATTAACCCTCCTCTGTGATGGCTGGCCTATTCAATGGACCTCCCCTTATATGGGTGCCCCAAACAATGACTCCTTCTATGATGACTGTCCCATTGTCTGGCCCTCCTCTCTTATGGATGTTTTAGTGATTGCCCCTCAATGTGTTTGGTGCCTCATTGAATAGCCCTCATCTGAGATTGGTGCTCCCGTGACAAGATATCCTCTGTAATCCATGACACAGTGAATGACACGTATCTGAGATGGGTACCCCAATGACTATCCTCCTCTTTGATTTGTGCCTCAGAGAGTGGCTCTCCACAATGATGCGCGACCCAATAACAAGACTTCATCTAAAATGGGTGTTGCAGCTTCTTTGTGAGTGCACCCATATGACTCTCCTCTCTTTCTGATCAATGCCACAGTGATTGTCCCTTCTTCTAATGTTTGCCTGAGTTACTAGGCCTCCTATGTGAGGTGTGCCCTGTGACTATCCCTCCTCTGTGGCGGATGCCCAGAGACTGGGCCTTCTCCTAATGTTTGCCCCAGTGGTGGGTGCCTTTTTCATAAGCTCTCCTGTGTACCTCTGACTGTTCCTCTTCTGTCTTGTGTGATTCAGTGACTAACCCTCATCAACAAGATGTCCTAGTGACTAATCCCTCTCTGATCTGGGTGCCCCATTTGCTGACTGTCCTCTGTGGTGCCCTAGTGAATAGCTCTCCACTGCAATAATTGGCCCAGTGACTGGGCCTCCTCCATATTTGGTGGCACAGGGACAGACCCTCTTCTGTGATGTGTGCTTCTGTGACAGGTCCTCCTCTCTGATGGGTACACCAGTGACAGGT
>NW_007042034.1:0-666 GCF_000164805.1 Carlito syrichta
ACTTATCCTTAACCTAAAATTGGATCACAACTTCTATAAATCTCAAATATCTAAATTATTGTCTTTTATACTTTATTAATTACTTATCTGATAATACCATGTCTAAATTCTAATACAACTATTATCCTACTATAATCTATTACAAACCTTATCATTAGTACTAATAAGTATAAAAATTATGAACTTACTCTATGTTCAATAAAACTTAATTCAATGACATTTTAACCTAAAACCTAAATCTGATTGCCTATTACGTGGAAACTACCTACGTCTCAAAACCTGCCATGCCACTTAAAACAATGAACTGCGCAGTTGCCATGACAGCCGGGGACTGAATCAAGCTGAAAGTTACTGCACGTACAAAAACCAAGAACGTCCTGCTTGACCAAAGGCAACATAATAAAACTATTATCACAGTTATAACGTCTAATCTTAACCCCAAGTGAAACTACATACTGGAACAAAAGCTAATCAATCAGTTTACCAGGAAATAACAGCTAAAAATCTTAAGAAGAAAAACAGTTTAAAAAGAAAAAGAGATATAAAATAATTCTGCTGTGCATTTTTCATAGGATATAATAAGATTTTATTTTAGACTGTCACTTCCTAATATTGAAAATTCTGTTGTCTTATAATACACTGGTTACTATTCATATGCACACGCTT
>NW_007042035.1:0-607 GCF_000164805.1 Carlito syrichta
CAGGTGATCCTTCCACCTCGACCTTCCAAGTAGCTGGAACTACAGACACACACCATCATGCCCGGTTAATTTTTTGATTTATTTTAGAGATTTATTGTCTCAGTAAGTTGCCTAGTCTCAAATCCCTGAGCTCAGGCAATCCTCTCACCTTGGCCTCCCAAAGTGCTGGGATTACAAACTTGAGCCACTGCACCTAGCCAGTAATGTGTTTTTAAATGAAGGTCAGAGATTATGTTTGAGGAACTGTAGAGAACTGTAGTTAAATACATATAACTAACTTCTGATAAATAACAGAACATAATCACAAGGTAACACCAGCAGACAAAGTCATGGGGCTATATTAAAATTCTGCCATCACAATTCTACACCTACCACCCCAGTCAGGAGAAAATATCCCCAATTGAGGTATGGAGAGGGGAGTAAAAAGGAAGAAAAACCAGAAAAGTGTATAAGAGAAATGTTACCACAGTGAAAACGTCTAACTCACATGAATGCCTGGATAATGTTATCCTCCAGAAATTGTGTAACTTTCTTCTGCCAGCTAGGTAGAGTACAGGTAGATTACCTTAAACCAGATGAATGTTGCCTATTTTCATTGTGCCCTTCC
>NW_007042036.1:0-756 GCF_000164805.1 Carlito syrichta
CGCTGCATGGCCATCAAGACCAACTCAGATCTCTTCTATCTCTCCTGCAGCCCTCTCTTCTTTTCTTTACCCTAATCTTTTATAACTCCTTTCCCACCCTACCTTCTCTCTGTTCTCATGCCTGATGATGGACATGTGCGGGGACTTATTCCAGACTTCATTATGCAAAAAGCATGTGGACAGTAGCGACGTACACCAAGAGACCAAAATCCAAAGCAATCCGAGACCCTTATTCCTGCCTGAAACTCTTCCCCATATTTGATGAACTCTTTGAATAGGATTCTTGGTGAAACCTGGTATCTCCAGTGGGATCCCTTGACAAAACATCTCTCCTCAGATTCTTGTCTCCCTTCTCTTAGCACTGGAGTTTCATATGAACTTTGACCATTTTCCAGCACTCCCCCATCTCTATTTTGTCATGTTTGAGTGGAGGTTTCTTACTGTTTGGGTTTGGCATCTATTGAGTGTTTATCAATTTTTTACATATATTGCAAGATTTTAAACAGTAACACTACAGGAAGTTAAAAATCTGCTAGAATTGAAGAGGCGTTTGAATTGTTGGATTCAGAATTAGTAGGAATGAAAACAAAGCAATCAAGGAGTGCAGAGAAGGCTCATTACAGGTGAATTGAACTCTGGAGAAAGACTTATTGCTGTGTAATTGGACTGGGGACAGAGAAAAGAGAGCATGTAGAGGCACTTTTGACTGTGGCCTGTGTTCTGTGTTATTATTCCTCTCTCACATCTAAAGAAAGA
>NW_007042037.1:0-447 GCF_000164805.1 Carlito syrichta
TTTCCTCCAGGTTGCTGCAAAATTCATGATTTTGTTCTTTTTTATGGCTGCGTAATATTCCATCGTGTATATGTACCACATTTTTTAAATCCAGTCCTCTTTTGATGGACAGCATGGTTGTTTCCAGGTTCTTGCTATTGTGAACAATGCTGCGATAAACATACGTGTGCAGGTCTCTTTTTGATAGAGTGATCTGAGTTCTTCAGGGTATATTCCCAGTAGGGGGATTGCGGGATCATATGGAAGGTCGATTTTTAGAGCTTTTAGGAATCACCACACTGCTTTCCACAGAGGTTGCACTAGTTTACACTCCCACCAACAGTGTAGAAGTGTTCCCTTTTCACCACACCCTCTTCTCAGCTGTTATTTTTTGAGTTGTTGATAATTGCCATTCTGACTGGAGTTAGGTGGTATCTCAGGGTGGTTTTGATTTGCATCTCCCTGAAA
>NW_007042038.1:0-642 GCF_000164805.1 Carlito syrichta
CTAGCTAACTACCCAGCTAGGCAGCTGGTTAGCCAGTTGACTTGACTAGCTGAATTAACTAACAAGCCAATTGACTTGACTAGCTGACTTAACTAGCTAGCTACCTAGCTAGCCAACTGACTTTACTAGCTGAAATAACTAGCTAGCTTCCTAGCTATCTAGCTAGCTAGCTAGCTGACTTAACTAGCTGACTTATCTAGCTAGTTAACTGTCATAACTAGCTGACTTAACTAGCTACCTACATAGCTAGAAAGCTGATTAACTACCTGAAATAATTAGCTACCCAGTTGTCTAGCATCTGACAACTAGCTTTTTAACGAGCTAGCGAGATGGCTAGCCAACTGACTTAATGAGGTGACTTAACTAGCTAGCCAACTGGTTAACCAGCTGACTTAACTATTTGATTAATGAACTAGGCAGTTGTCCAGCCAGGTGACTAAACTAAGTGACTTAACTAGTTATACAGCTGGTTAGTCAGCTGACTTAAATAGCTCTCTACCTCTCTAGCCACCTGGATAGCCAACAAACTTAACTTGCTGACTTAATTAGATACCAAGCTGGCTAGCCAACTGACTTAACTAGGTCACTACCTAGCTAGCAGCTGACTAGCCAGCTGACTTACTAGCTCTCTTAACTAGCTGG
>NW_007042039.1:0-656 GCF_000164805.1 Carlito syrichta
CTTAAGTGGTCCCCTGGCTTTGGCCTCCCAATACCACAGTCCAATTGTCTACCGGTCCACCGTTTGTTGAGAACTCTATGCCCAAACCTGGGCCATCCTTCCAAATGATCTCTGTTCATGAGGATCCCAAATCCGTTAAGTAATGGATGATCTCCTTTCTTTTCCTTTTTCATTTTGATTCGAAGTTTCACTCAATCACCAAGGCTGTAGGGCTGTAGCTCGCACCCAGCTACCTCAGCCTCACTGTGCCAGACTCCGGCGAGCCTGTCACCACCTTCCAAGTAGCCAGAAAAAGAGGCACTTGTCACTATGCCCTGTTCATTTGGGACGGAGGGTAGAGATGAGGTCTCACCAAGGTGCCCAGCTGGTTCTCAAACCGCAAGCCCAGACTGGCTGGTAGTCTCGGCCTTACAAAGCCCTGGAATGACAAGGGAGAGCCCCTAAGTCTGGCCATGATTTTTCATCGAAAATGAACCAGAAGGCCTGGCATGGCAGCCCATGACTAGAATTACAGCACTCTGGGAGGCCGAGGCAGGAGGATGGTGGGAATTCATGAGCCCAAGACCTGCCCGGGCCATGCAGGGAGACCCCATCTCTGCACCTCATCCATACAGGTGGTCTGGTGTCGAGTTGCCCATCATCCCGGTCACTCTGAA
>NW_007042040.1:0-694 GCF_000164805.1 Carlito syrichta
GTTTAGGATAGATATTTCTTGTTCATGGAGTGAACCTTTTATCATTATGTAGTGTCCCTCTGTATCTTTTTAAATTTTTGATAGCTTAAATGGTATTTTGTCTGAAATTAGGATCACCACTCCTCCTTTCTTTTGTGTTCCATTCGCCTGAAAATTTGTTTCCCATCCTGTTACTTTCAGTCTGTGTATGTCCTTTCTAGTGAGATGGGTCTCTTGAAGGCAGTATACTGTTTCCTGGTGATATTTTATCCATTTTGTCATTCTATGTCTTTTCAGTGGTACGTTTAGTCCATTCACATTCAGACTAATTATTGAAATGTGAGAGTTCATCCCTATCATGGAGTTCTTATTGAGTTATTGTTCTTCCACTTGGTTTTTTCTTTTTTCTTTTTTTTTTTTTTTTGTCTTTCTTTTGCTTTTGGGGTTGGTTCGTGTATATTTTATTCTTTTCACTGTAGTCTTGTGAAGAACGTTGTTCTTTTTTCCTTTTCTTCTGTGTTTAGTACTTTCTTAAGTGTTTCATGTAGAGATGGATTGGTGGCAGCATAAGTTCTTAGGGATTGGATATCTGGGAAAGATTTTAATTCTCCCTCACTGATGAAGCTTAGCTTGCCGGGTAGGTTATTCTTGGTTGAATTGTTTATCTTTAGACTTTGATTATAGGGCTCCCAGCTCTCCTAGTCTGCAGGTTTTC
>NW_007042041.1:0-728 GCF_000164805.1 Carlito syrichta
CTACATGATTATACCAGAGAAATGTCCCTGTATAGAAAAAAAGATGTGTAGAAACCATAATGCTACCATTTTTGTTCCATCTACTTTTATTTGTTTATTTATTTATTTAATTTTTAGTTGGAGTCTCACTCTGTCACCCGGACTGGAGTGCAGTGGCCACTCTCTGGCCACCGCAACCTCATCTGCTGGGCTCCGGTGATCCTTCTGCTTCAGCCTTCCAAGTAGCCAGAATTACAGGCATGCACTATCACACCTGGCTGATTTTTGGATTTATTGTAGAGATGAGGTCTCGCTGCCCAGGCAGTTCTTGAACCCACGGGCTCTGGCAATCCATTCGACTCAGCCTCCCAAAGGCACGGGATTACAAGCTGAGCCACCGAGCCTGGCTCCATCTACTTTTAGAATAAAAGTCTCTTTTATAACCTATCTTGGTCGGCTTAATAGGTGAAAGAATTTACAACAATGTAGTTAGAAATATCAGTAGGGCTTTCTGGTTGATATCAAGCATTTAAGGTTTCTAATTTCCCTTTTAAGATTTGTGAAAAATGTTAAAGAATATAGGTCAAATATATGCCAGATTCCAAAAAGAGTTTCCAAAGAGTCACAGGGAGTTCATAGGAAAGCAACGCTCTCAGGAAGAATGATATAAACGTGCTGGAAAATGTGTAACACATTCTCATTTCTCCCTCTCTCTTTCTCTCTCTCTCACAGAATCTAAAGAAAAAAGG
>NW_007042042.1:0-691 GCF_000164805.1 Carlito syrichta
AGTCCTCTTTCAAAGTGGGAGCCTAAGTGACTGCCTCTTGGTGACTTGCACTTCAGTGCCTAGCCCTCCACAGTTATGACTTCCAAATGAATGGCCCTTCTCCATAATGGGAGCCCCAATGATTGCTTCTCCTCTGGGATGGTTGTTTCAGTGACTAGCCCTCGTCAGCAATAGTTGTCTCAGTGACTAGCACTCCTCTGTAATGTGTTCCTCTCTTACTGTGTCTCTTTTGTAATTGGCATGGCAGTGACTGGAATTTCCCTGTATTCATTCCTCCGCTGATTGGTGCTAATTCATAATAGGTACAACCATGACTGGCCCTCCTCCATAACGGATGGCCCAGTGACCTGCCCTCCTCTATAATGGATTCTCCAATGACAGCCTCTCTTCTAAGATGGGTGCCTCAGTGACTGATCATCTTTAATAGATAACCCAGTGACGGACTATCCTATGTGAAGTGTGTCCCAGTGACTAGGTGTGCTCTGTGAGGGGTTTCCCCATAATAAGCCTTCTCTGTGATGGCTGGCCAGTGACTGGATGCCAGTCACTGTTAATGGATGCCCCCTGTTAATTGTACTCCTCTGAAATATATTCTCCAGCTACTAGATTTCTTATGGGATGGTTCCTCCAGTGGTTGCCCTTCTGTTTGATGTGTGTTGCGGTGACTGCATCTGTTATTAATTTTCCAGTT
>NW_007042043.1:0-687 GCF_000164805.1 Carlito syrichta
CATGTTCCATTCAGAAACCCAAAATTCACCTTTAGATCTTTCTCTTTCCCCATATCCTATCACCTAATCCACCCTGTCTATACTGTATCTTTACTACCTCTCAAATCCATTGACTCCCTCCTTTTCCACTATCACCAACCTACCTAAAACCATCATAATCTCTGACTTGAATGACTACAACAGCAATCTAATTTTGTTCTTTTCCTCCTGTCTACATGAGTGCAATCTTTTCTCCACTTCACAGCCAGGGATTTCTACCAGTCTGATAACTGCTTTCTCCCACATTAAATCTATCAAGGGTTCCCCATTGCCCTTGGGGAAGTGTCCATATTTTTTTTATCATGGCCTATGGGTTCCAATTTACATCTCCAGATTTAAGTCTTATCCACACTACCTGTCTTATCCACACTACCTTTCTTCTCTAATTCTTTTCAAACACACACACACACACACACACACACACACCACTCTTGATATTATGATCGATTCAGTCTTTCAGCTCCTTGAATGTGGCATATTTTATCTTCTCTCCCTTTGCTTGGTTAGTATTTTCAAGATAACATTTTCTCATGGGAAATCTCCCTGACCGCATCCACTCTGTTAGGTGCATCCAAAGTACCTTGTTTGGCACTTCTGAAGTATTCTGTTGCACTGTATTACAATTTCGTTCCTTCCTTACCCCCTTCC
>NW_007042044.1:0-618 GCF_000164805.1 Carlito syrichta
AAAATCATTTTAACACTATGACACTGTCAAGGAAGTCTGACTTAACAGAAACTAATTGGAATTCTGGAAGTGACTTAGACAAAAAAACAAAAAAACAAAAAAAGAAAACTTAGAAAAGACATTAAGACAATTTCTGATTGCAAGGTTTTGAAGATATTATAAAGCTTGTTTTTAAAGGAAGGTAATTTTCTTATAAAGAGTTTTAGAAATAAATGTTTATCTGTTATGTATGCAAGGGGGTAGCAGAGGGTCAAAGATCCCTAATGATCCAGACAGTGGCTTCCTTCTGTGGCTACATAAACAAGGTTTTGATGTATGCACAAATTACATATGAGTCACTTGTTTTTGACATTAAAACAAAACTAAGAAGATTAATCACCATCCTCACTGTATCATGACTGAACTGGAAAACAGGCCCAAAGATCCGATCTCAATTTCTATTTTCTTAATGTTATTGAAATAAGTAATAATACATTAGAGAGAATGTAATCTCAGAAATGTCATTTGTCTTCTGAATAAAGTAATAGGGATCCATCCTATTCCTTTCTTTAAGTCACAGCTAATCATAATTTATTATGGGGGCCAGCCCTCCAAAAGAGATTTAGAGGGTTCCCTGGA
>NW_007042044.1:2142-2972 GCF_000164805.1 Carlito syrichta
TAACCATCTAAAGCTGGAACAGCTCTCTAAATGTATATACTAATTCTACAAATATATTTTTAAATCTTATAAAGAAACTTGTATCATGTATAAGTCTCCCAAATGTGATCTGAGTTTGAACTGTGTTAATAAAGCCGAAACCACAGTCTGTGAGAAACGGGAACAATGGATCCCTAGAGTCAGCCATGCCCGTCATATTCTCAGAACTTCATGCTTAGATCATCAAAATCCCTGCCAGTGGGTAATGCTAAACAACAAGGAAAGGAGGAGGGAATGGGCCTTCAGGTCCTGAACCAGCCTGGTGGTCTCAAGGTCCATAGCCCGCCTGGATCCCTAACGCTCAGGCAGGCCTCCATGGCTGGCTCCCAACAATTTATAATTAATTTTCTGACTTATTCAGGAATCAACAACTGCATAAATACAAGTGAAATATGTGTACCTCCCAAAAAATACCAATTGCACAGTTATTTTAAAAATTAGTTTAAATAATTTAGCTTATCCTGGACAAATTTATGCTACATATATGCAAAATAAATCCATGATTAAATAATTATATCATAAATTAAATTATACATGTATATATTTAGAAACATCTCAACAATTTCTAAGCCTGTCCCCTGAGTCTAAGTTGCACTGCCTTTGAGAATACCTCAGATTCCAAAAGTTCCACCAAAGCTAAGGTCTTGAATGTCATTTAGGTGATATATCTCAGCTATTAAAGTCAATATTCTGACAAGTCCTTAGACTCTAACCCCAGGGTTTAAATTTGCCTTAAAACAACATAAAGGCTGGGCTCAGTGGCTCACCCTGTAATCCCAGCACTCTAGGAG
>NW_007042045.1:0-701 GCF_000164805.1 Carlito syrichta
ACATACATTATCTAGCATTTCTTTACCTGTAGTGAACTATGAAATACGAAGACCTTAATTTTGTACAATAAACTATTATCTGTTAAAAAAAAAAAAAGGAAACCTGACTGCACTGAGAGAGGGTGTGTGGTTGAGTGTAGAAGGGGGGACCAGGATGTGTTTTGGTTTTCGCTATGGAGAGATTGTGATACTGCAACTGTACTCATTTCTAAAACCAATGTAGTAACTACCTTATGCTCATGCAGAACATTTGTCAAAAGTGATCATCAAAGTTTGCCCAAAGGGTCCTGCTCTGGTATGTGTCTGAATTCTAGGCAGGGGTTTTAGATAATTGGCCTTACTAACCAGCGAAGAAATGACAAAAAGCCTTTTTAATTGCAATGGAGTAAATGATAGCTGGAGTGGCCAGGCCCCTTTATATCATCTCTTCATTTCATAGTGGGATGTTATCATTTTTCACCTTATCTATGATCCTGTTAATCACTGAATTTCACCTTCTGTGGATGAATGAGCATTTGATAGAGATTCTCCAATGACCTGCCTCTGGGGAGAGGAAATTTGTTGTGGAGAATGTGTGAGAAGTAATCACTAAGTGTTAAGCAAAGGTCAGAATTGATGTTATCAATGAGGCTTCCCTGGAATGGAGTACATTATTCCCTTGTTTGTATGGCTATTAATCTGGGAATTGTGTGGGGGTGTGC
>NW_007042046.1:0-679 GCF_000164805.1 Carlito syrichta
CAGTATTTCTTTCATTCCACTAGCCTACTTCAAGAATGTTGTAAGTAATCATTTGAAAATTGAATATCTACTGGTGATGTACTGAGAGGACCATAATAGAGTATACCATAAACTTGGGTTAAAAGCATGGTATAACCCAATAAATATGTAATCGGCTTGTGGACAATAGCACAGCCATTGTTAGTTTTTAGTTTTCTGTCTTAAAACATAACCTGTAACTGTTCAAAGTTCCAGTTATGGGAAAAACTGCAAAGCTCCAGTTATTCTTCCCTTATCTCACTTTCCCCTTAGCAACAACCAATCAAGTGCCACGGGGTAGTCACCTAAGTTTCCAGGTGTCTCTGCAACTTCCCCAGCTAGTGGACCAAGGTCAGCCTGAGTCAGGCTAGCCAATCCTCCACAATTAAGCTGACCACCAGAGAAACTACCCAATTAAATGGTAACAACACTGGAAAGTCCCCCAAACTCCTCCTCCCTTTGTGTAAAAGCATAAAAGGCATCTGCTTAAAGAAATCAGAGCCTCTGTATGTACTCCACTGTGTCGGCTTTTGACAGGTCCAGGCTCAAGCTTGTAAATAAAGACCCTCTTGAACTTTCATTGGAATTGGCTCTTGTTGGTCTCTCAGATTGAACATTCGGCCACTACAGTACAAACCAAAATATTTCTTTTCATGCTTTA
>NW_007042047.1:0-737 GCF_000164805.1 Carlito syrichta
CGCCACGGGACAGTGCAATGCAGTAAAACTGTCCAGTCAGTTGCGATGTTCCAGCGATAGTGATGGCCGAGCTCTGTCTGAAGAGCAGGCTGCAATGCTGGTGTCCCCAGCCTCCCGGGGCGAGAGTCAGAGACCCACTGCAGATCTCCCTTGTAGAGGGCTTCAGACACCAGGTTGCCCGGTCGCCATCTTGCCCCTTCCCCCCACGAAGCCTCTTTTACACGGTTCCTCCATCACAATATCTACATGACATCTTGCTAATGGCAAAACAAGAATCAGGGTTTTCAAAAAGGATTCTGTGTAATGGGAGTTCTCATATACAGGACATTACATGGCCCCTCGGTAAACAAGAATAAGGAATCTGTGATACACGTGTCCACAATCCGAAAAATTCTCAGGGTGTCTTGCTGCGGTATAAACAAGAAACGAGGTTTCGAGCTCATCTCACGTTTCGGAGATATTTGGCTTGTGGGTATTATGAATCAGTCATTTCAGGACTCAAGCAACATTCTGGTCTTCTTGAGAGTTGTAATCGGGTATTTGGTAGTACAAGTCCCTTAGGTTCCTCGGGACAATTAAGGACAGTTTCCTGGAAAAAAGTATCATCTTGGCGTATTTTGATGTAATTTTGGTCTTAACATGAACTTGGTAATCCTTAAATTTCCTTTTGTACTTTATTTGGAGAGGGGCCGAGGCTTTTGCAGATGCCAATATTTACTACAAATTATTGAAATGTA
>NW_007042048.1:0-664 GCF_000164805.1 Carlito syrichta
CAAAAGAGACATGGAAGGGGAAGGATTACATGGTTCACCATAACACCAGAGTTACATCCAAATATGGCAAGAAGATTCTTTTTGTCCTGGAATCTGGCCTTAGTTGTTCGGAGGAATTTAACGGACTTGGAGTGCCCAATACCATTTACAACTTTTAAGAGGACCAGCAGTTGCAGGAGTCCTGAAATGACCGATTCATAATATCCAAAAGCTAAATTGCTCTGAAACATTTGGGGAGCTCGAAGATCTGTTTCTTGTTTGTCCCACAGCAGACAACCTGGGAATTTTCTGGATTGAGGGCGCGTACCACAATGATTCTTTATTCATACATAGTTGGAGGTCATGTAGTGTCCTGTATGTGAGGACTCTCTTTCGCTTGATTCCTGTTTCAAAACTCTGATTCTTGTTTAGCCCTTACTAAGAAGTCATGAAGATTTTTTGATAGAGGAACTGTGGAAAACAGCTTTCTTCTCTTTTATTAGCAAGAGGCCATGTAGTTTCCTGTATATGAGGGTTGCTATTACCCACATTCATGCCTCGAATCCATGATTCTTCTTTAGCCGTCACAAAAGATTCCCTATACATTTTGAGGACTGAGGACTCGTATAAACCCAGATTCCTTATTTTTAGCATCAGTCGTGCAGTTACTTGTATATGAGTACTC
>NW_007042049.1:0-889 GCF_000164805.1 Carlito syrichta
CGTTTGGTGTTTACCTTCTGACTTATACTGTTTCTTGATTTTTTTTGGCCTGTCTCTGTGTAGCTATCAGTATTCTTTAGGGAATCTTTCTTACCTGTCTTTTTTCACTTCTTCCCAGCCCTGTGTCTCTCTCTCACCTGATAGTTGGTATGTATATCTGTTTTCCCTCTCGCACTTCTCTCTTTCGCTTATTTTGACTTATGATTTTATCATTGTAACTGTTAGTCTAGATCACGTCTGTTGTTTACCTTCTGATCTACACTGTTTCTCGATTTTATTGACCTGTCTCTGTGTAGCTATCAGTACTCCTTAGGGAATCTTTCTTATGTGTCTTTCTTCACTTCTTCCCGGTCCTGTGACTGTTTTTCACCTGATAGCTGGTATGTATATCTGTTATCCCTCTCGCACTTCTCTCTTTCGCTTATTTTGACTTATGATTTTATCATTGTAACTGTTGGTTTAGATCACTTTTGTTGTTTACCTCCTGACTTACACTGTTTCTCGATCTTATTGCCCTGTCTCTGTGTAGCTATCAGTACTCTTTAGGGAATCTTTCTTATGTGTCTTTCTTCACCTCTTCCCAGCCCTGTGTCTCGTTCTCACCTGATAGTTGGTATGTATATCTGTTTTCCCTCTCGCGCTTCTCTCTTTCTAACTCCGTATTGACCCCCCCTTCCTCCATTATTTTCCTCTTCTATATGCCCCCTTTTTAAATCTAGGGACCAAGACTGCATGCTGCTGAATAGACAGACTGTAAAGCAGAGGGAAAAGTGAACAAAGCCAGAAGACCCTCATAAGGAAGAATAGGTCATTGCAGAAGAGAAATAAAAGCAACCCCACCTTCCCTCAAAAACAGAATGAAGAGGGGAGGGAAAGAGGGAGAGGGAGA
>NW_007042050.1:0-642 GCF_000164805.1 Carlito syrichta
TGAACTCATTCCCTTTCTAACCTTCCTCCCAGCTTCCACACCATGGCTTGGCCACACGATAGGTACTAGGTCCAGTCTTGACCAGAGGCCTCAGGTGGACAGTATGTAAGGAGTTCCAGGCCAACACCCTGAGCTCAGCAAGGACACTGACCATCACTTGTCCTGTATCTGAGCCTCACGGCTGGGCTCAGCTCTGTGAATTAAAGTCTTGACTTGCTTCCCATTCTGGACACTTCCATGAACACCAGTCTCTCCAAGCTTAGGCATTCCTTGCTCTTCTCAGAGTCCCTGCCTCTGTGCCAAGTTGTCAACTCTTGGGTTCGACCCTATAGCCAGTTGGGAGCCTTCATAGTGCTCACACCTGCACGTCAGCATCATCTAAGTCTGGCTTGGGGGCCAGCTGCCTGAAGGACATGCCAGTGCAGCATATTTGGCTGCCTGCTGGCCTGAATGGCCACCTGGTGTCTGCTGCCAGCTGTCTTGTCCCCAGGGTTGGATAACCTCACCGTCCTGCGGTTGGCCTGGAGATTGGGCATGTCCACTAAATTAAGAGCAGAGAGTAGTTGGAAGCGTCACCCATGATTAACTGCATGTTGACAGGGAATGCTTGTAACTCTAATAAGATGACAGGGAGGGGTTTTG
>NW_007042051.1:0-711 GCF_000164805.1 Carlito syrichta
CCCGGGCTGAAGGGATCCTCCGGCCTTGGCCTCCCAAGTAGCTAGGACCACGAGCATATGTCCCCATGCCCATCCCCAGGATTGTGCAGGGGAGAGGGAAGTCCATATTTCCTGAGGAGGACCGTGTTGTCAGAGATGAAGTCGAAAGGTTTCTACAATTCCCTCCTGAAACCCTCTGGACCTGACGCTTTTCTTTGGCAGATTCATCCATTCAGGTTCCTACTGGTTATCTAGTTAATTTCTGCCACTTCATTTCATGTCAATCAGGGTCTCACTCTGCCACCCAGACTGGAGTGCAGTGGCATGATCCCAGCTCACCACAGCTCTGACCTCCTGGGCTCAGGCGATCCTCCCACCTCAGCCTCCCGAGTAGCTGGGACTACAGCTGTGCGCCATCACTCCTGGCTAATTTTTGTATTTTTTGTAAAGATGAGGTCTCTATGCTGTCTAGGCTGGTCTCAAACTCCTGGACTCAAGCAGTCCTCCCGCCTTGACCTCCAAAAGTGCTGGGATCACAGGTGTGAGCCACCTCACCTGGTGTAAGACGTATATTTCTTCTATACATCATATCACTGTATTTGAAACCCAAGCTGACTCTGTCTTTTCATGGGAGAATTCAGTCTGTTCGTGTTTCCATTAACAGTTGACAGACAGTGCTTGACTTTATTGCTTCCTGCTTATTTTGCATTTGTGTTTACCTTGTGGCTTTCC
>NW_007042052.1:0-715 GCF_000164805.1 Carlito syrichta
CAAGCTGATTCAACTGGATGATATAACTAGTGAGCCAGATGGCTAGCCAGCTGACTTAACTAGCTCTAGACCTATCTAGCTAGCTGGCTAGCCAGCTGAATTAACTAGTTGACTTATTAGCTAGTTGGTTGGCCAACTGAGTTAACTATCTTGCTTCCAAGCTAGTCTGCTGTCAAGCCACCTGACATAACTAGCTGACTTACATAGCTGGCCTGATAGTTAGTCAGTTGAATTAACTAGTTTTCTATATAGTTAGCCAGCTGGCTAGCCAGCTGAATTAACTGGGTGACTTAACTATCTAGCCAGCAGGATAGACAGCTGACTTAACTATCTAGCTATCTAGCTGGTCAACTGTCAAGCCAGCTGACTTAACTAGGTAACATAACTAGCTACCCAGCGAGCTAGCAGACTGATTTAACTACCTAGCTACCTAGCTAGCCAGCTGGATAGCCAGGTGACTTAACTAGTTAGCTACCTACGTAGCCCGCTATTTTGTCATCTGACTTAGATACCTAGCTAACCTGCTGGCTAGTGAGCTGACTTAACTAGGTTGTTTAACTAGCTAGCTTACTGTCTAGTCAGCTGACTTAACTAGCTAGCTACCTAGATAGTCAGCTGTCTAGCCAGCTGACTTATCTCGCTTACTTAACAAGCTGACTTAATTAGCTGACTTAACCAGCTAGCTCCCTACCTATCCAGCTGGCATAGCTAACTG
>NW_007042053.1:0-766 GCF_000164805.1 Carlito syrichta
CGTCTTATCATTTTCAGGCACAACTTGGAATGATTTGTCAGTTAACCTGTGAGCCCGACACGGTGGCGTGCATCTCAAATACCTTCCAGCTACAAGGAAGGGTGAGTCGGGGGCATAGCCTGAGTCCACCAGTTGGAGTCTGCGATGCCCATGAGCACCTCACTGCACTCTAGCCTGGGCGACAAGAGTGAGAATTCACACAAAAAAAGAAACAAGATGCCTACAACTCCTCGTACCCTGTTTCTATGGTAAATACCACAAGGCCTGATCTTGACTGCAAATGGTATGCTCTAGAACTGCTCAAACTCTGAGGAAACTGAAACCCTTTCCCCCTCCTGTCTGTGCTGAGACCTCTTGGAAGCTGCTGACTCAGTCTCGATCCCTCAGTCCTCAGAAATTCCCCAAATGTCTGCATCTTGCTCTGGGTTCTGCCATTTCTGTTCAACCCTTGCTTCCTCAAAGGCTAGGGCAGGCAAAGGTCTGTCCGACTCATCTATGAAACTATTTCCTCACGATGGCGCTGTGGCTCAAGAGGACGCTAACAGGCCTGTCTGACACCCGCCCATCAACTTGGAAAAAAAGGTGCCATCAAACTCTCCTCCCTGTGGTGCACGTTCAGTTCGTTTCTCCCTGAGCTCAACAAAGTTCCAGACACTTGGAAGGCTGAGCTGGAAGAGTGGCCCGAGCCCAGGAGTTGGAGGCTGCAGTGTCTGTGACCGTCTACTCTGTGCGACAGAGTTAGACTCTGACTCTAACAATCAAGCCC
>NW_007042054.1:0-719 GCF_000164805.1 Carlito syrichta
CACAAAAAAAAAAAAAGAAAAAAGAAAAAACCAAGTGGAAGAAAAATAACTCAATAAGAACTCCATGATAGGGATGAACTCTCACATTTCAATAATTAGTCTGAATGTGAATGGACTAAACGCACCACTGAAAAGACATAGAATGACAAAATGGATAAAATATCACCAGGCAACAATATACTGCCTTCAAGAGACCCATCTCACTAGAAAGGACATACACAGACTCAAAGTAAGAGGATGGGAAACAAATTTTCAGGCGAACGGAACACAAAAGAAAGGAGGAGTCGTGATCCTAATTTCAGACAAAATACCATTTAAGCTATCAAAAATTTAAAAAGATACAGAAGGCCACTACATAATGATAAAAGGTTCATTCCATCAACAAGAAATATCTATCCTAAACATATATATATGCACCCAACATAGGGGCACCAACATTCATAAAGCAACTTCTAGGAAAACTAAAGAAAGACATTGACTCTAACACCATAATAACTGGGGACTTTAATACACCACTCACAACCTTAGACAGATCATCAAGACAAAAAATCAGCAAGGAGATCCGGAACCTCAATGAGACTCTGAACCAAATGGACTTAATTGATACCTATAGAACACTCCATCCAAAGACCACAGAATACACATTCTACTCATCACCACATGGAACATATTCTAAGATCGACCACATAATCGGACACAAATCAAGTATAAGCAAATTT
>NW_007042055.1:0-740 GCF_000164805.1 Carlito syrichta
CACATGCAGTGCAGAAGCATTTTTTTTCCCCCAAATCTTTTCCAGCATCTGATATTGTTTGTGTTATTAATGAAGGCCGTTCTTACAGGGGTTACGTGGTAGTTCAATGTGGTTTTCCTTTGCATTTCTCTGATGATGAGTGAGGCTGAGCACGTTTTCATGTGTATCCTGGCTTCCCACATCTCTTCTATTTGAAGTGTCCAATCATGTATTTTTGCCACTTTTTAACGGGATTGTTTGTCTCTTTTTCTGAGTGTTTGATTTTCTTGTAGCTCACAGATGTTATCACGTTGTCAGATACATAGCTGGAGAATAGTCTGTCCCATTCGGGGGCTGTCTGCTTGCTATTTTGATGGTGTCTTGTATTTTGCAGAAGTTAATTCGTTTGGTACGATCCCAAGTGTCTAACATTGTTTTTAAGTTATGGGTATTGAGGGAGCTGAAGAGAGTAGCTGCCGGTTCCAGTTTTCATAAAGGAGTCTCCTGTGTTTCTGTGATGATTATAATTTGTTGTTTTACGTTTAGCTCTTTGATCCATTGAGAGTTAATGTGTATGGTGATAACGAGGGGTCCTGTTTGAATCTTGTTCATGTAGTCAGACTTTTCCCAGCAACATGTACTGAATAGGTTCTCCATTCCCCAGTGGTCCTGGAGGTTCCTTCAAAGATGAGTTCGGTGAGAATTTGAGGATTCACTCTCTGTCCTGACCCATCAGCCTATGGACCTTTTCCAGTAGCAGA
>NW_007042056.1:0-699 GCF_000164805.1 Carlito syrichta
CCGCCACTCCCGGCCACCGCAGTCTCGACCTGCTGGGCTCCGGCGATCCTTCCACCTCAGCCTCCTGAGTTGCTGGAACTACAGGTGCGCGCTACCATGCCCGGCTAATTTTTGATTTATTGTGGAGATGAGGTCTGGCCAAGTTGCCCAGGCAGGTCTCGAACCCGCGGGCTCAGGCAATCCGCTCACCGCAGCCTCCGAACGTGCTGGGATTACAGGCTGAGCCACTGGGGGACCCAGGGCCTGGGGGAAAGGGAGCTGGGATTGAAATGAGATGCGATCCAGCTGGGGAGAGCTGAGACTCCCGGCCTGTAGGCTGCATCTCTTCATAGCAGTTTGTAAGAATGCTTTGAAAAGGACACACATTATAGAATGGAGGATTTTCAAACGACATGAAACAAGAGAATTGCTTGCGAAAATGTAAAAATCTGATTTTTCAGGCCAATACATTAAAAAGAAATAACTTTGTAAGACCTGTTAATATTTTTGATATGCAAAATTTCTCCAGAGTAACTTTTTTTGTATAGTTGCTTGCATTTTATTTGGTTTTTTAAGTTATCTTCACTTTAAGATGTGTGAGGAAGCTCACGTCAAGATCTTCTGCCGTGTTTAGAATAATTTTCCTCTCATTTCTTTATTAATTTTGGTAGGTTCTCATGACCCGGAATCCGCAGGTGATAGAAGCCTTGAAAAGCAGGG
>NW_007042057.1:0-764 GCF_000164805.1 Carlito syrichta
ACACATAGTAGGTAACATTGTTTTTTTATCTTCACTTAGACAATGTTTGTCTTTGTTATACTTAGATCATCAATATTTAAAATGATTATTAATATAGTTGGATCAACATTTACAATATTTTTAGTGTTTCCTATTTTCTACCCTTGTTCTTGGTCCGTCTTCTAATGTTCCATTATTCTTCTGCCTTCTGTGGTTTTAACTGGGCATTTTGTATGACTCTATTTTCTCTACTTTCTTTTAACTTTGAAAAAATTGCTTCCCCTAGAGGTTGCAGTACACCTTTACAAGTCCACATTAAGACAACACTTTACTATTTTGTGCATAGTCAACAAATTTTATGATATCAAAATAATTCCAATTCCTCCTTCCTGTCCCTTGTATCCTTAATATCACTCATGTTATTTCCACATAAGTATGCACAATCTAATTCATTATTACTCTTATTACTTTGAGTAAATTATCTGTCAGATCAATTAAGAACAAAAATAAAAGTTTTTATTTTACCTTCACTTATTCCTTTTCTAATACTGTTCCCTCATTCTGATTTCTGTAGTTCTTTTTCTCTTCCCTTTACTATTTTGGAAGTTTCTATTGTCATATTCACAAGCTCAGATATTCTTTCTTCAGACATGTTCAGTTTGCTAATGAGTCCATCAAAGATATTCATCATTTCTGTTAGTTGTTTTTATCTGCAACAACTCTGTGATTCTTTCTTAGAATTTTCATCTTTGTTTACATTATTGACCTATACTTGCAAGTTTATC
>NW_007042058.1:0-784 GCF_000164805.1 Carlito syrichta
CATGGAATAATTTTCCATTTGTTTGTGTCTTCTTGTATTTCTCTGAGCAGTGTTTTATTGTTCTCATTGTAACAGGTCTTTCACTTCTCTGGTTAGGAAAATGCCAAGGTATTTCATAGCTACCTTTAACTTAATCTTTTTTTAAAAAGTGATATATATATATGTCAGATTTCCCTAAAGCTAGAAATATTTGTAAAATAAATAGGAAGATGATATTTAGATAACTATTAACTGTTTTATCAGATTTTTGGTAGAATCCTTTTATTTTTCTATATCTTTTTATTGTAGAATGATAATAGTTTGGAAGTGAGTCTTTTTACAATTTATAATTAGCAATAATAATAAGATTGAGTGTTGTTTCCAGAGGCAAAAAATGAGATATTAGTTGTTCATTCCTTTACATCAAGTTGAGGCTGGAGAAAGAAAGGTCACACTCAGATTTCTGTGTCACTCAAATCAAATGAGTCACCCTTCACCTCACTACACATACACACACACACACACATACACACATATGCACACATGCATACACACACACACACACACACACACACACACACACACAATAATCAGTTCATTATAAAATGCTTCAGTTCTGAAGGATTCCAATATGACATATTGAAATGTCTAGGACTTAAGTCAGTTCAAAAATATATGATGTTGGCAACTGGTAATTAAAATAATTATAAAAACCCAAGAAAATTGATTCTCAGCTGTTCATGGCAAAAATCATATCTTACTTTCTTGAGTACTTTTTCTATCAAACACATGATAAATACTGTTC
>NW_007042059.1:0-886 GCF_000164805.1 Carlito syrichta
GGTACTTTCTTATTATTTCTGGTGTTATTTTTAAAATATTTGTTTTACACTAAAAATGTTAAAGCCATGGATGTCTTTATAAACAAAGATTGTAAATATTTCTTTGTTTTATTTCTTAATTTTGATTTAGGGCTCTAAGTTACCATGAATAATTTCTATTGTATTTTTCCTCCACAAACTAATTTCTTTAGAGTTATTTATGAATAGTGTATGTACAGCATTTATAACATAGTTTGACACAATTTAGGGCTGACTATTATTTAGGTCTTAATTCACTGAAATATGTATTTCTATGTGAAGCTTTTAGTTACTTTGTGAATACAAGTAAATATTTGTATTCACTGTCTAAATGCCAAGTTTTCTTCCCCCAAGTTGTTCTTGACCCATAGAGTATATCCAACTTTTCACCTCCCTTGAGTGAATCCTCACTTGTTTTTCTGAATACTGAGTTAAAGTCAGCATCAGATAACTTCTTATTTCATATACGATTCCCTGGGTGTCACAATCATTTTGCTGCCATTTTGTTTATTCATTTGATGGCATGTCTCCTCCCCTGGAGCCCAAATGAAACAAATATAGAGCTTCAGAAAAATGTTTTCCTCCCCTCCCTATTTTTAACATATTTTTCCTGGCCTTGAGTTAATTTTTCCATACCTGTTCAGCTTGAAGGTCGGTGGTGCTAAAAGTTGACGTTTATTCATGCTCAATCCTGGGGTGCTACCTTGTGTAAAGAAGAAAACAGATTTAGTCTTGATCCTCCAGGATCTTTATGAAAGAATGAGAATAAAAATAAAGACAAAATTCATTGCAAACAAGAATGTGATTTTATTCTCATCCTTTCTCCAGTTTTTATATGCCTGGCTTGTTAATTTTTGCTAATGTGCAG
>NW_007042060.1:0-610 GCF_000164805.1 Carlito syrichta
CCAGATAGTGAGTTGAAGAGGGGAGTGGAGAGATAGAGGAGTAAGGGGGAAAACAAACGAGTGTGCCAACAAATAGAGAGAGAGGCCTATACTGAAACAGATAAAAACAATAGACCACAGCTACAGACGAACCAACTCTCATACAAAAATAAAAAATAAAAATAAAACATATAGTGATGCTAATATACAAGCTAAGCAACCACCTTGGTAGTGTGCTGTTCCTCTCTACAAAGATATGGTTTACAGAGAGAAGAAAAGGAAAAAAGAAAAAAGGGAACACTACAGTAGGAATACAATTAAGACATTAAACTGATAGAATCAATGAAGTACACTCTGAGACATTTAGTTTAAGTCCAATGTCCTTTCAGGTCTGATTTCTAGATTCTTTTCAAACTGGTAAATTAGTGTGCAGTTAGGGTCAGTTGCCCCTGATCTGCTGTGAAGGACCGTTCAGATTACCCTCTGTTCAGCACTCTGGTCTATGTCTTTATCAAGCTTGTTTCTCCCGTTTCGGTGTTGTTACCTTGAATCGCCAGAAGGTGGTGCTATCTCAGCTGCTCGCCCCAGAGGGGTGGGGCCAGACAGGAACAAGATGGCTGCCTGTCTCAGG
>NW_007042061.1:0-574 GCF_000164805.1 Carlito syrichta
AAAACCAACAGAAGAATTACTTAAAGAGGTACAAAAAAGGTGGTAAGCTGGATGGAGCAAAGAAAAAAATATAAATATGCAGCATAAAGAAAGTTATGGGTATGAAGATGTATTTTTGGTAAGAAAAGTTATAAAGAAAAAAATTGTGTATGAAATAATTTTATATCATAATATTTTGTTCTAAAATAAAATGACTTGTTAATTGAAAAGAGGGAGATTCAGGGTAAAACATATTCAAGCATGTCATCAATGATGTATGGATGGTAGGGTAAGGTGTGTGAAGAAGAATTTATGAAATAAGTGTTTGTATATATTTAAGTTGATTATAACTATTTCTCCAGTTTTAGCTGCTGTTATGGCTTGAAGAGTTTTTAATTACCTAGAAAACTAGCCTTTAAAAGTGGCCACAATAGACTTGTTTAACATCCTAGCACATCAGATGCTCTGAGTATCTCAAAATAAGTTAAAATTTGTAGAAAAAAGTAGTTAAATACGAAGAGAATCTGATTTGTGAAGGCAAACCGAAAATCAACCCAGAAAAAAAAAAAATGTAGTAATTGGTGAACATTTACAA
>NW_007042062.1:0-774 GCF_000164805.1 Carlito syrichta
TTAACGAATGCCAAAACAAAAACCACATGATTATACCATTAGATGCAGAAAAAGCTTTTGATAAAATACAGCACCCCTTCTTAATAAAAACCCTCAAAATCTAGGCATATGGAGAACATACCTCAAAATAGTAAAAGCCATCTACGAGAAACCCACAGCCAGCATCCTCCTAAATGGACAAATATTGGAACCATTTCCTCCGAAAACTGGAACAAGACAAGGGTTCCCACTCTCACTCCTCTTCTTCAACATAGTATTGGAAGTCCTGGCTCGAGCAATCAGAGAAGAGAAGGCAATCAGGGGTATCCAAATAAGAAAAGAGGAAGTCAAGTTATCTCTTTTTGCAGATGACATGATTGTGTACCTTGAAAACCCAAGAGAATCTATCAAAAACCTCCTTACACTAATAAAGGACTTTCACAAAGTATCAGAATATAAAATAAATATACAAAAGGCAATCTCATTTCTTTACACCACTAATAAACAAACAGTAACAAAAATAAAAAGGACTATTCCACTCACAATAGCCACAAAAAAAATGAAATACCTTGGCATCTTCCTAACCAAGATGTGAAAGACCTTTACAATGAAAGCTACAAAACACTGCTCAAATAAATCAAAGATGACACAAACAAGTGGAAAAATATCCCATGCTCATAGATTGGAAGAATCAACATTGTGATGTCCATCCTACTAAAGGCAATCTATAGATTTAATGCAATATTCATCAAATTACCAGCAACATTCTTCTCAGACCTAGAAAAAACACAAAGG
>NW_007042063.1:0-949 GCF_000164805.1 Carlito syrichta
GGCAGGACACGGAGTCCATCTCCTCAGACTTCTTCAGAGACGCACATGAACCCATTCCTCCACAAAGGGTTCAGGGAACTGGTCACCTTTTAGAAGCCAAAGGAGGAGGCTGACCTAATCCCCGTATTTGCCTAAAGCCAAGTTCTGGGGAACCCAAGCCCTAGGCCCCCAACGCAGTCCACAGAAGAGACGCCACTTTTATTCGAACATTTATTGGGGAGAAGTAATAGTCTCAACAAGGAATGAGTTATTTTTGTGGGGAGGAGAATTTTCCGTCCTGGAAATGCTTGGGAGGCATTTTCTGCCTAAAAAATAAAGACAAAAGTCTGGACATAAAGCTACCAGCAGGGGTAGGGGCCACCGGAGGCACCCGGCCACTTGACACCTGGCGGGGTGGCTTGGAGGGGGCACGGGTGTCCTCTGGTACATGGATGCCTTGGACACATTTTCTGGTCCTTCAATGCCGTGACTTTCTGGGGTTTTCCCTCCTTGTCCCTGGCCTGTCTAATTCTTGTAGGATAACCCTGGCCAATAAAGGCCGCTTCTTGGCTGCGGGCCTTCAAACGAATTGCTTTACTGGAGGGAGCCATGTAGTGGCCGGGATGGCCCCGGGCAGGCTCCGCCTGGACCTGCAGTTCCGCCTTGTGCTGGGTTTTCCCAGACTTCACACCGGAGGAAAGGGGGTCTCGGGGGCAGGGGACATCTGTCATATGCCCACGGCCCAGGTTCTCCTCTGGGAACTTCCCAAGATCCGTCATACATTTCTGGTCCTTTGTCGTCCCAGCAGAGGCAGCTCCCGTACAAGTGGGACTCGGTTCTGCACAGGTGACGACAGGGAACTCGCTTGCCCTTTGCGTGTCTGACTCACTTTGTCCACGATGCTGCGGGGGCGGGGCAGAAAAGTCTGCCTGCCGTTCTCAAGCGTCTGCACGGTCTTTGTTTGCTTGGG
>NW_007042064.1:0-1240 GCF_000164805.1 Carlito syrichta
TAATAAGGGGTAGTCAGTGACAGGACCTGGGTCTGGATACTTTTATAGCTAAGTGCAAAACCATAAAACTTAAAATGCCCAAAGGTACAGTTTATTCATACAATTAGATGACCTAAATTTACACAGTCCTTATAAAAGGCTAATATTTTACTTAGATGAACCAAAGCATTTTAAAAATACTTTTTATCTACTTATTTGGGGCTGAACTATGTGAATCCAATCAGGTCCCTCAAATAAGAATCAAGCTAAGACACCTAGGACTGTCTCTGCCACAGAGGTCACAGGAGTTTACATATTTGTCATAGACTAAAAGCAGTGATGTACATAAACACTTATGGGCACACAGAAAATGTGTGCATAATAAACACACCCTGGCAGATAGCCAGAAAAACAATATGAATGCCAAAAGAGCAAGAAATGCTCATATGCTTCTCCTTTCCAAAAAAGGATTATGTGCA
This sequence comes from Carlito syrichta, assembly GCF_000164805.1. Taxonomy (NCBI): domain Eukaryota; kingdom Metazoa; phylum Chordata; class Mammalia; order Primates; family Tarsiidae; genus Carlito; species Carlito syrichta. The sequence goes on from NW_007042064.1 coordinate 459, forward strand.
TGTGTACAGAGAACAAAAAACATGGACATTCATATTTAATAATAAACAAGTATAACTATTTACATAACCTCATTTCAACCTTTCAACAACTCTATGTGGTCAAGAAAAGTGAAAAACTGAGGCTGGGAGAGGGTGAGTCACCATCATCACACAGGTACACACTGCTGGTTGGTATTTGCACTGGCTCTCCTGATTAATCTTACCTATGCTGCAAAATACTTTCAAGTTTTCAAAAGAGCCTTGTTCAGACACAAGGTAAATTCTGCACTTAGTGCCATTATTGTACCGGTGAAAGAGAAACTAGTGGAGTCATTCAGCTTGTTTATGTCATGTCCAATAGAGATTTTTAAACTTTTACACAATGCTTAGCAGTTTAGTGCCTTTCTAGAGGGGTAGGGGGCCAGGCATTGAGGAATATATGGGTCTCTTTCATTAGAGTCACAGTAGGCAAAGTTTGAATTTATATGTTTTGTGAGTCTTTTTAAAATACTTTCTGGGAAGATGTGTGAATCGGAGGAAGGGTGTAAATAACAAAGCATTTACAATCCTTTTCTAACTTAGGTCAGATATAACTGCCAGAAACTTGTTTGCCTTGTTAATTTGTTCACTTATTCAACTTTCAGAGTTCAAAGATACATTTACTAATAGGGCTCAATAAGCAATTTTTTAAAAAAAAAAATCACGTTTCCCTATAATTGGTGATGGCATGGAACAGCTATTCCTTCTGTGTTTTGCTAGGAATACCTCTCTCTAGTTGATCCTTAGCAACTTATATGAGTGCA
>NW_007042064.1:2228-4691 GCF_000164805.1 Carlito syrichta
CAGAGGATGAGTATTAAGTCATTCGCTCACCAGCACAACTTGAGCAGATTTCTATATGCCTGTGAGAGTAGCCTCCAACTAAGAATGCACGCCGAAACTCTGACTGCCCCAAATGCTAATAAATGCATTGGACCAGGATCTGGTTGAAGTGGTGTGTTTTCAAACCCTTTAGCTCTCATGGATAAGAGCAAAGGTTATTTTGTGTCTGAAAACAAACATATTTCTGGAATAATTAATACACAATCTCCTAAACCTTATTTCTGGAGAAAATCACATATACTGTCTTTATTGTAAATGCTTTTTCTTAAATTACAGGAGAGAAGCGTGCAAAACAAATCTGTGAACAAATCCGAATTCCAGAAATCAAACTCTTTTTATTTCCATTAACTCAAAGAATTTCTATGGAAGGAAATCCTTTTCAGAGGGGTTCTTCCAGCTGGGTGGGTTGCGGGAGGCAAGGCCATGATAGCATGCCCTCCAGAGGCTGTGAGATCACCATGGTAACTGTCCCTTCCCTATCAATAAACAAGAACTATAGACATCAATTTTCTGAAAAAGCCGCTTCCTTTTCCATGGTTATGACAATATGAACTAGTTTCAAGACTGAAATGTAACTCTTTTTGTGCAAAACAAACAATATCTTTGCTGATGGAAGTATTTTACTAGAATTCGGTGTAGATAAATACAAAAATTTTGAAGTCGGCCATTGTAGTCTGGTTTCAAGCAAGGCAAAATCTGTGCCCTAAGTCATTCAAGGATGCTACAGCTGCAGGGAGTGGTGTGTGTAGGTCCAGGAAGAAGAAAAAGGAATAAATGACACATCAGAAACTAAGGTGGCAACAATAAAACAATGCATGCTCCCACCCAGCTCATGGAATTGTTTACAAGAAGCACACACCTCAATAGTTGTCAGTGTTTGTGACAACTTCTTATCAGTAATCATCTCTAGATATCTAACTGTTACCGAGCAGGGCAAAACGAAATCAACATTTTCCAAATGAAATATATCTCTTTCCCATGAGGGCAGCTAAGTTTTACTCGCCAGCATTGTTTTCATTGGCATCTCATTTCAGGTGTGCAAAATCAGCATTGCAAAATTATCACAAACACTGATTTGCACAGCCCACTGTTTAGAGGTACAAAGTCAGACACCGGCAGGCATCAGTAAATGTTTGCAAATATGTGAATGAACGTATAGGCTAAACAAACAACTCCAGCTTGTACTTACATTTTGTTTCAACCTGGGGCACTAATGAGCTTAGTCAATGAGGAGGAAAAAATAATCAGCGACAGGAAGTGGGGTGTGGATCTTTTCACTTCTTCACAATTTCTAACACCCTCTTACTCGTCCACCAGACACTGCGCTGTTGCCATAATGATCACGTCCCACCCCCACTTAAAAGAGTTTCCTTACTCCACAAAAAATAATAATCTTTGGGAAAATAAAGAATAATCTTTATCCCTATTTCCCTGACAGAACCCAGTGCAGACACATACGTGCCTACCTGCATTCAAGAGCTTTCTAAATAAGACCGCCCTGACATGAGTCTCTTCCTTCTCCCATTCTTGTATACCTACCTATAAACATGTTACCTTCACATAGTCAGTCTACCTTCCAAGTGCAGCTTGAATGCCCTTCTTCGGGAAGTCTTTGGAACCTTGTTGATCTTTTTCAGGATGCATTCATTTGTTTCAATCATTTTGTTAATCAAACATCTAGGTGCCCACTAGTCTGTGCCCTCAAAGAGTTTTATGTTCTAGCAGGGAAAACATATTTGAGGAGTGCTGAAAATTCAGGAATCAAGTAGGGGGTCTGCAACCAAAGATACCAGGGTGCTCTGGGGCTGGGCTTTTGAGGGGGTGTCATTCAAAAAGAAGGAACCAGCTCTTCAGAGAACCGGAAGGGACATTCCTACTGAGCCACATGAGTGGAAAGACACAGAGGCAAGAAAGAGCTGACTGGTGAGAGGTGGCCACAGAAAGAAGGTTCATGGAGATGCGCACGGGGAGGGGGAGATCATGCTCAGTGAAGGGGAACACACAAAACACTCTAAATAGAAAGTGGGTGAAATGCAGGAACAGGCATTTCTTGGTGAATGAGATACAGAGGACAGGAAGCGGTTGGATGGGGAGGGGAGTTGGGGACTGCAGGCCAAAGAGGGATAATGGAGAGCGAGAGGAAGGAGATGACCACATGGCCAGGGGACCAGCCTGGGCTAGGAAGACAGGGCCAGACAGTCTTGATGGTTCATACAGCAATGTGTCACAGAATATGCACCAGAGTAACTAGGCAGCATTGCGACGTTCCCCAGGTAAACTCTCAAGAGTCTGTTTACAAGAAATCCCAAAGTGTCTCTAGAGAGGCACAGCCAAGCTGCTGTAATCCGGGTCAGACATGACACAGGGAGGGGTACAGCGAAGCACACCATCAATAAGAGCAGAAGCAGGGCTCGGTGGCTTAGC
>NW_007042065.1:0-790 GCF_000164805.1 Carlito syrichta
AAGGGTACCTGCACAATAAATATTTGTGTACCTAACTCTGAATTGCACCCCACAGTGTTGAAATTAAAAAAAAAATGTTAAAAAAGTAGTTAGCCGGGCTCGGTGGCTCAGCCTGTAATCCCACGCCTTTGGAAGGCTGAGGTGAGTGGATTGCCTGAGCCCGCGGGTTCGAGACCCACCTGGGCAGCGAGACCTCATCTCTACAATAAATCAAAAAATCAGCCGGACATGGTAGCGCATGCCTGTAATACCGGCTACTTGGAAGACTGAGGCGGAAGGATTGCTGGAGCCTAGCAGGTCAAGGCTGCGGTGGCCGGGAGCGGACACTGCACTCTAGTCTGGGCGACAGAGTGAGACTCCAACGCAAAAAAAAAAAAAGAAAGTTGAAATTTAGTATGGTAAGTTCTCTGGTTATCTGAGATCTTACAACTTTTAAAAATACATTGAGAAATCTGGGCTCAGTGGCTCAGCCTGTAATCCCGCGTTTTGGGGAAGCTGAGGTGAGTTGATTGCCTGAGCCCGTGGGTTCGAGACCCTCCTGGGCAACGTGACAACACCTCATCTCTACAATAAAGTAAAAAAGAAAAAAAAAATCAGCCGGGCGTGGTAGCGCGCGCCTATAGTTCCAGCTACTTAGAAGGCTGAGGCGGAAGGATCGCTGGAGCCCAGCAGGTGAGACTACGGTGGCCGGGAGCGGCCACTGCACTCCAGTCTGGGCGACAAAGTGAGACTCCAACTCAAAAAATAATAATGAATAAAAAAAAGTTCACACTTAATATGCAAGTGAAAA
>NW_007042066.1:0-439 GCF_000164805.1 Carlito syrichta
AACACACAATAAAACAATTCAGTAACAACTGCACTTAAAAATTTTACATATCACTTTCAAAAACTAATAGAGTAATAAACCAGATAAAATATAGAGAACTAAGCCGGGTTCGGTGGTTCAGCCTGTAATCCCGCATCTTGGGAGGCTGAGGTGAGTGAATTGCCTGAGTCTGCGGGTTCGAGACCCGCCTGGGCAACTTGGTGAGACCTCATCTCTACAACAAATCAAAAAATCAGCTGGGCGTGGTAGCGCATGCTTGTAATTCCGGCTACTTGGAAGACTGAGGGAGAAGGATCGCTGGAGCCCAGCAGGTCGAGGCTGCAGTGGCCGGGGAGCAGCCACTGCACTCTAATCTGGGCAACAGAGTGACCCTCCAACTTCCAAAACATATATATATATATATATATATATATATATATATATATATATATATAGAGGA
>NW_007042067.1:0-694 GCF_000164805.1 Carlito syrichta
CCAATGTGATGAATGATGCTGTTTTGCTGTAACTAAATTAACAATCTCAAAGTAAATATGTAACTGTGAAATTGCACAGATTACCTTGTATATCTGACATAGCCTATGTTATCTGATGTCATGGTAAGGACCAACTATCCACCACTCTTCTTGAATAGAAATCTGCCTGGGGAAGGGGGGCACACCTCATCAACAAGGGTACCTGCACAGTGAATATTTGTATACCTAACCCTGAAATGTACCCCAAAATTTTAAAATAAAAAAAATTTTAAAGTTAAAAAAGAACTTTTGTAAAACTCCTATTTGTACAAATTGTGAAGTTCTCCAGCATTTACTTGGCATGAAGGAATTATTAGTATTTCCATGTCAGTGGTCTCTACTTCTTGCCATTAGCCCACAATAATCATAAGTGTACATCTTGGCAATGTAGTGATCATAAACCAAAATGCACAACAGACACGGAAATGCTGTGGCCATCCTTCATAAGTACCTTGTCCCTAACAGACTTACACAATTTTATCAAAATGAAAACATAATATCTTAACATCTACTTAAAGACCTTGAACACTTATGGACCCCAGAGACTAGCTCTGCAGCATCCTTTGATACTGTTCTCTCCTACAAAATATAGATGAAGTTGCCTATATGATGACATTTTAAATACTCAGGAATGCACTTTGTATGACTCCTGCTG
>NW_007042068.1:0-790 GCF_000164805.1 Carlito syrichta
CCAGTGGGAAATGGGTTCCACATTATCCACACGCCTGTCAGCGAATACCAGGACCTGCAGACGGATTTTGAATCACAGCTCTCCCCTTAAATACATCTCAAAACTGCAAAAAGGACCACCTCCAACCTACAGTGCAACTTCAGAATTGAACAAAGTAAGAGGACATACATAAAGAATAGGAGATTGAACAAACAGAAGTAAAACCAATCCCTTTACCCCTGAATACCAGAATTAAAGAAGACAGTGACGTGGAGGGAAGGAAAAAGTAGAGAGGGGGAAAAAACCGCACAAATGAAGAAAAACCAAAAGAAGAATATAGGTCCTACACAGACCCCTGGGAAATCAGACACTGAGAAAATAGATTCTGGAACACAGACAATGAAGAGTCCCCAGAATGACTGGTCACATGCAACAAACCCAGACATCAAGACATTAATGGAGAGAATTTAAAAAATTGAGGAGAGACAAGAAGAAAATAGGAAGGAGCTGTTGTCAGAAATGACAGCAGTAAAGAATACTGTGATGAAAATGAACAACAGACTAATAAGCATGGAAAGCAGAATCAGCCAAGCCGAAGAAAGAATCTCAGAGCTCGAAGACCAAAACACAGAACTAACCCAAACTGTCAAAAGCATAGAAAAGAAGCTCAAAAAGACAGAACAAAACCTGCAGAGATGAATGATCACTTCAGAGACCAACCCTAAGAATATTTGGGCTTCCTGAGCAGAGAGAGAACAGAAACCATGCTGGACAAACATTTCATGAATCATTCAGAAACTTCCCTCATCTC
>NW_007042069.1:0-684 GCF_000164805.1 Carlito syrichta
AGGAGAGGAGAATATGCCATCGTGTATCTGTCAGTTTTGTAACCCTGACCCCAGCCCTTGAAGCCAAAGTTCCACGATGATGTGACCCTTTTCCTCATCTCCACCAGAATACAGGCTGTGGATTCTGGGCTGAGAGAATAGCTCTTGCTGAATTCCCTCTTCCTGTAGCCTGTGAGTAACTCTCAGTAGTGGATGCAGCTGTTCAAAAAGCACAGTAAATAAGGAGACATCTTTCTGAGAAAACAGTGTTCTCCAGTTTGCATCATTCATATACTAAGTATCAGAGATCATCTGCCTGCCTATGAAGAGAAGAATCATCAGGAAGATGTATTTGTTCCATGAATTTTATATTTGCAAGGGGACTGCATTTTCCTTCCTTTTCCTTCCCTCTTTCCTCCCTCCCTTCCTGTTGGGGTTTCACTCTGTCACCCAGGCTGGAGTGCAGTGGCACACTTACAACCACTGCAGCCTTGATCTGCTGAGCTCAGGCTATCGTTCTGCCTCAGCCTTCCAAGTAGCAACCATGTCTGGCTAATTTTTATTTTTTATTTTATTGTAGAGATGAGGTCTTGCCAAGTTACTCAGGGCTGATCTTGAAACCCTGGACTCAGGCAGCCCTCTTTGCCTCCACCTTCCAAAGTGCTGGGAATACAGGCTTGAGCCACCATGCCTGGCCTCTTTTTT
>NW_007042070.1:0-775 GCF_000164805.1 Carlito syrichta
CCAGTCGTCCCACATCCTCCTGTCCTGCCCCTTTCCTGGCCCCTGTCTAGCAGCATCCAAACAAAACTTCCCTACCTCACAAAAGCAGCAGCAGCCTCCTCTCCAACTTACCCTTCTTTATCTCCCTACATTCTCTTTTTCTCTAAAAGAAAACCTTCTGAAATAATTATGCCCATTTTTTAAATTCCATTTCCTCATCTCACTTCTGTCCCCTGCACTATGGCTTCTCCCCACAATACTGTTCTCCCAAGGGGATAGAAGATATTCTTGCACCTACGTGTAATTTTCTATGATGCTTTGGAAGCTTTTGACACTGCCAATATCCCTGCGTTCCCCAAACTTCTGTCCTTTGACCTTGATGACATCATGCTTTGCTGTTTTTTCTCACATGTGCTCGACCACTCCTTGCCACTCTGCTTTCCCACTTCTCTTTTCCTCCCAACAGGTAAGTACTAGTGCTCTGTCCTCATTTTATTCATGTATTCTCTGCTTTCTCTCTGGGTAATTAATTTAACATATGTTGAAAATTATCTGTGTTCAAGTCCACCTGTCTCTCCAGAGTTCCAAATTCATCTAACTTCATGTTGGAGAGCTCCTGGTAAACAGTCCTCAAATTGTAAAAACACTACAGCTGGCTGTGCTTTCAACTCATGAAAACCCTCAGGGAATGAACATCCTAAACTCATCATAGTTTTACAAATGCTACACACACAGCAAGACCAAAATGGTGAGAAAATGAGAGCACCTAAACTCACTGTGTAGGTTCAATGTCCAG
>NW_007042071.1:0-710 GCF_000164805.1 Carlito syrichta
GCTTTTTCTTTCATTTTTTACTTATATGATGTCCTGCAGGTTCACCCATGTTATCACACATAAGAAAATATTTTCTTATTTTTAAAATCTGTGGTAAACAGTTTTCCGCTGTGTGTGTGCGCGCGCACGCACATGCGCTCCCGTGCATACATGTGTTGCATTTTCTTTATTGATTCATTCATGGTGGACACTTAGATTATTTCCAAGTCTTGACTATTGAAAATAAAGCTGCAATGAGTGTACGAGTGCTGATATTGCTTTTAGATACTAATTTTATTTTAGTTTTTGAATATATATATATACCCTAAAGTGGGATTTCTGGGTCAAATAATAGCTTTATTTTTAATTTTTTGAGAAACCATTTTACTGTTTTCATTTTGCCTTCAAAGTTAGAACCCAATATAAAACTAGGAGGATAAAACCCATTGGCATGGGATTGTAAATGACAGGGAGGTGAGATCCCAAATAGAATGTGCAATAAAAAGCAAAATCATTAAATTAATACAATACACCTAATCTACAAAAGTTATCAAAATTATGAGTGTAAATTACCAGGATCAGTTCCAAGATTTCCATGTGGCAGGGAGAGTGCATGCTTTGCTTACAGTTTGGGGTCAAAAGGTCAGTTGTTCACGACTTTAAGAATACCACTTTGAAATGCACATGGTAGTGTCTGTCCAGCAAACTCCACATCCCTTTTTTTTTCTTTG
>NW_007042072.1:0-1267 GCF_000164805.1 Carlito syrichta
TCAGGGGTCAACCAGATATCTGGCAGCTGGACTCATGTGTGTCATGGGCTTGTGGGGCCACAGGGCAGGTGGTGCACCTTGGATCAGGAAAACAGAAAGGCCACTAGGCCATGGGATTAGCGAAAAGCAACTGGCACCCCTGCCTGCCCTCTCCAGGGCACACAGCCCAAAGATTTTCAGTTCAGCCAGGTCACCTTCTCCCTGTTGTGTGGTCCAGTCTACCCAAGCCTGTGGTAGTGTTTAAGGCTAAGTCTGACTGACAGCCCAGTCCCCAAATCATCAATGACACATGACCCACCTCATCATCCTTGTACAGGGAGAGATTCTCTGTGGTCAGCACAAACCAATACGTCTTGGAGCTCCCCTTCATAATGCCAATATTGTTGATGGTCAGCCAGCCATTCAGGATGACCTGGAGGGTGAGGGGGCTGGAGGTCAGGAGACGGGGCTGGAGGTCTCTTCAGGGAGGATGGGGTGGGCAAAGAGAGACATCCAAAAGCCCAATCCTCAGAGGCCTGGCCAGTTGGGGAGGATAGGGACCAGACCTACCCGGGTTAAACCACAAGAGAGCAGAATGGAAGACAACAGAAGATAGAGGTCAGCTCAGGAAAAAGAGCCTTCTGACAGTCAAAGACATCAAGTAAGGAACTGGTGGCCTTGGTAGGGGTTGAGTGCTCCATCTCTAAAAGTGAGCATGTAGCATTTGTGTGGCTGATTGGACAAGACATCTCTTGAGTGTTTTTTATACTTAAAACCTAATCTCTTCAAAGACTTGCTTCTTGGTCGGCCACCGTGGCTTACATCTGTAAGTCCACCACTTTGGAAGACCATGGTGAGAGAAATGCCCGAGTGCTAGAATTTGTGACCAGCCTGGGCAACATGACAAGACCTCATCTTTACAATTAAAAAAAACATTGGCCAGGCTCGGTGTCTCAGCCTGTTATCCCAGCACTTTGGGAGGCTGAGGTGAGTGGATTGCCTGAGCCTGCGGGTTTGAGACCCACCCGGGCAACTTGGAGAGACCTCATCTCTACAATAAATCAAAAATTAGCCGGGCATGGTAACCCATGCCTGTATTTCCAGCTACTTGGAAGGCTGAGGCAGAAGGATCACTAGAGCCCAGCTGGTCAAGGCTGCAGTGTCTGGGAGCATGGCACTGCACTCCAGTCTGGGCACAGATTGAGACTCCAACTCAAACAAAACAAAACAAAATTTAGCCAGGCACGGTAGCATGGGCCTGTGTTTCCAGCAATTTGGGAAGCTGAAG
>NW_007042072.1:2455-3387 GCF_000164805.1 Carlito syrichta
GTCACATTTGGGAGCCTTTTATATGGTACAAGCATCTGTGTAAGATTTAAAAGAATATACTTAGGGAGAGCTGTTTGCAGCTTTTCAATGGTGAAGATGATTTTCGAGAGTGGCCCAGCACAGAGTTTGGGCCCAGCATGTACTTTGGACTGGGCTGCATTCTTTTGGGTCGGCTTTAGCTACAGTTAGTGTAAGGTCTCTTTTCTACCTATTATAGAAATTGAATTTATTTTATTCATAGAAGGTATTGTAGAATAGGGCATGCTACGAATCATGTTAGTTCATACATAATCAATCAGAATATTTTTAGGTTTAATAAGAATATAGTTAACTTTAAGAATTTTCATCGTCTCCACTTTCTACTATCGAAGTTTTTGCCTTAGTACATTTACAATTTACATTTAGGTTTTAGAAGCTTTGCTGCTGCTAATCAACTTTATATATTAGAATTAAGAATTGGAAAACTTTCATAGAAATTAGGATAAACATATAAGACTTTGGAATAGCCATTTTGTTAAGAGATTGTCGTCTATTGTTCCAAAAGGTGGCCCACTGTGGACCTTGGACTGGGCCACATCCTGTAGGGCCCAGTGTGGTCTTTGGACTGGGACACATTCTTCAGGAAATTGGCTTAAGCTATAATTAAGAGCTTCCATAGCATTGTATAAGTGGTAGAGTTTAATTTAGTCGTCATGGGTATTGAGTGAGCTTTAGAAGTTATTGATTATCAGAACATCATTAGACTAGTAAGGATTGTTACACTGCTTTTGAAGAACATTAACTAGCAAAGGGAACAATGAGACAATCTTGGGGTTTGTTCCTCCTCACACCTAAGCATCTGGTGGGTGGGGGATGCCCCCCCTGCACCTGGCTTTGTGTTCACGTGAAAGACTTGTGAGACTGCCTGTGTAAAATTTGGGGATAAATACCTG
>NW_007042073.1:0-574 GCF_000164805.1 Carlito syrichta
CACTTTCCTGTCTTTTCCAAGTTGATTTTTACCTTTGGATGTAAAAGTAGAGATGGGCTCCAAAGCTCTTAATATCTTAGATAGAGTGATGCTTAGAATCTTAGTATTCTATAATTAAAAAAAAAACTCTTTCTTAATTTTAGAACCCCATCCAAACACATTTGGAGATAGATTTATATTTTTAGTCTGTGACCACTTATTCTTTTTTTTTTTTTTAACTTGGCAAATTTTCTTTTTTTTTATATAATCAATATTTTTTATTATGATATTGTGGGGTACAGTTAAGGGTTAGGTATACAAATACGTTTCGTTCAGGCACACGACACTCATAAAAAGCTGGTAAATCTCATATACCATGCAGACTGGTGAAGTATGAAAAGTGTTCGAGAAGCAGCAGATGACAGTGCTGGAGGAGACGCAGCTCTAGGGAGAATGGCGAGGTGGCCTCCCTGGAAGTTGACCATTGCCTGTCTGAGCCCTGACAAGGACTGAAAACGAGTCCAGTCTCAACTTTTCTATTTTTGGAAGTAGATCTGGAAAGCTCTCTGGGAGTGCTCCTCTTTGGAAGTCTGAT
>NW_007042074.1:0-1108 GCF_000164805.1 Carlito syrichta
TTGGTTTTAGGTAGTTCAATGTGATCTTTGGGGGGGAAATTTTTAATGGCAAATTGACTCATTGTTTGAAGAAAGCAGTCACAAATCCTTTTATGCCACAGCAGGATTACTGAAGGTTTTAAGTAAATTAAAATGTGATAAATCATATTGTATTAATATTAATAATTAAGAAGCAGTTTATTAATTAAAGGATATCTGTGTGAATCTTTTGTACATTGTAAACACTTTTAAATAATACATTACATTCTAAATAAACTCAGGGCTTCTGTAAAGTAAAACTGAAAGGTATTGGTAACTGGTAAAATAGAAAATGATTCATAATTGCTAATTTACTGGTTGCCTTGTCTTTTGCTTTGGTATTTTAGAAATAAGTACAAGCCGGGCTTGGTGGCTCAGCCTATAATCCTGCGCCTTTGGGAGGCTGAGGTGAGTTGATTGCCAGAGCCCACGGGTTCCAGACCCACTTGGGCAACTTGGCTAGACCTCATCTCTACAATAAATCAAAAAATCGGCCAGGCGTGGTAGCGCATGCCTGTAATTCCGGCTACTTGGAAGGCTGAGGTGGAAGGATCACCGGAGCCCAGCGGGTCGAGGTTACGGTGGCCGGGAGCGGCCACTGCACTCCAGTCTGGGTGACAGAGTGAGACTCCAACTCAAAAAAAACAAAAAAGGAAAAGAAATAAGTATAATTTCTCAGGAGTGACAAGGCGACATGGGAGAATGTGTTGGTACCGTTTCTGACATTTTCTCACTGTGTTAGTGGCACTATGATTTTAGGCTATAATCAGGAATCCTTAGCGTTTGAGAAAACATTGACTTGTGACTTGAGGTCACCCCAAAGGTGCACATGAGCATAATTGTGACAATATGTACTGGCTCACTAGCCTGACTTATATTGTTTTACAAAGGGAGTTTTATCTTTCATCACTAAAATTTCAGTTGATTTGATTCAGTTGTTTGCTGCAATCTACACAAAGCATCATATCCTTATGTCTGTGTCTCCTCAGCTCTTCTTTCAAATATGGAACCTAGATTTCGATTTTGCAATTTGAAAGGGAAAAAAGGGTATAGTGATCTCTATGCTTATTTGGAAGGAAAATTAGTTTCA
>NW_007042075.1:0-766 GCF_000164805.1 Carlito syrichta
ACTGGAGTGTAGTGGCCGCTCCTGGCCACCGCAGCCTCGACCTGCTGGGCTCCGGCGATCCTTCTGCCTCAGCCTTCCAAGTAACTGGAACTACAGGTGCATGCTACCACACCTGGCTAATTTTTTTATTTATTGTAGAGATGAGGTCTCACCAAGTTGCCCAGGCAGGTCTCGAACTCGTGGACTCAGGCAATCCACTCACTTCAGCCTCCCAAAGTGTGGGATTACAGCCTGAGCCACTGACCCTGGCTCAGTCTTTCCTTTTAAGCCATTCATTTGTCATTGTTTGCTCAAATAATTTTTTCAGGAATCTCATTGCAACAAAGCATTATTTTTTCTAAATCACATGCATGTCCATCACAATGAAGCTAACAGAGTAAATGACAGAAGCCACAGATGGGGGCAATAAAGACTGATTGGACAATGTGAGGGACAGAAGAAGTCAATTTTCCACATTTATACCCATTTGCTGTTTTCTTGATTTTGAGAACACTTATTTTAGAAGGGTGCATTTTAACATTGGAGTTTTGCCGTGTTATTTCACTTCTTTGACTTTTATCATCATTTGATATTGCTTAATCAGTTCACTTGTTTACATCTTTTCCATAAATCGCATGTAAGTCTCTGAGCTCAGAAAAGTGTGCCAGGCCCCTAGATACATGATTCTTAACCCCAACTGCACATGAGATTGGGAAGCTTTAAAAACCCCAGTGTCAGCTGGGCTCGGGGCTCAGCCTATAATCCCATGCCTTTGGGAGCCTGCGGG
>NW_007042076.1:0-1173 GCF_000164805.1 Carlito syrichta
CTATATATATATATATATATATATATATAAACTTGGTGTCTTTAGGTTTCACATTTCTGTTTTGGTGTATATGCCTTTGTGACTTTTTTTGAAGAATGGCCCCATTATGTTGCAGAAATAGCCAATTAAAATGACCTTTCCATCCAAACTGCACTTTCCCTTTGGACCCCTTAGCTATGTGATATGATCATATATTGACATAAAAGCCCTTTCTCCAGTAAAACTAAAAAAAATTGCATGATTCACATGCATTTTCATTTTGTATGCTTCCATGCAATAATCTAGGATACTTATGCCTATTTTTTAGGCACTAGTGAAATACCACAACTTATCAGTGACAACAAAGCAGATATTGGAAGTATTTCAGAAAGAAGGGTTAAAAGAAACAAGGTCAGTGTTTGTATTTAAAATGTTTTCTGTTTTCATTATTTAATAATTGATTAAAATTGATCTAGATGCAAAATAATAGATATATATTAGAGTTTGCTATTGTAGTTGATTGTAACTACCTGCAAATTCTTTTCTGATTGAGGAATAGTTGGATGATTTAAGATTTCCTTGGACCTGACTGTTGCCTTAAGAAATTACACTAGATGGATTGATATAGAAGGTACTTTATTAACAAAAAGCAGCACTGTTACAGGTCCTCGCTGAAGTTATTCTCATTTCTCTTTTTTTTTTTTAGAGGAGATGATGTTTTTGAAAGTGAGTAGGAAACGAGAAACACTTTTACAGGCTTAATACAAGGATCCTAGGTTATAAAGCTGAGCTTAGTCTGATAAAACACAAAGTGCCAATAAATATGGTTGATAATTTAGTCCTCTTTATTTAAGGCCTCTTCTTGGTACATTCTTTTTCAACCTAAAATTTATCCAGTTAAAATGTTTAATCCGGTGGTTGATATTATATTCACAAACTTGTTTGTATCTATCATGGATCAAAGATCTACCTAACCATATATCATTTTCTTGACCCTGAAATGAACCCCATACACATTGGCAGTCAATCTCCATTCTCAACTACACTAGCCTCTGGCAACCACTAATCTACTTTTCTGTCTCTCTGGATTTACTATGATAGACATTTTAATTTAAGTGGAATCCTTACAAATACATAGCATTTTTGTGACTACCTTTCTTCACCTAACGTATTGTTTTCATATATCAGGCCTTT
>NW_007042077.1:0-714 GCF_000164805.1 Carlito syrichta
AACACTGTCAACAGAGGAAATCAAGTGCTTAGAGCAGTGTCTGGTGCCCATCAGAGCCTTTGTAAACATTTGCTATTATTAAAGCATAGACCAAGTCTCCCAGTGTCCAATTTGTTTCTTTGTAAGTTCTACAGGCAGTGCAACGTTGGGATGTCAGTGAACAGAATCTGGCTTAGAGGAAGCAGGAATTCCTGATCACTGAGACTAATCTTGCACCTTGGGTTCGTAAGCGGCGTTTATTGAGTTGGGACATGAGCTTGAACATGCAATCATTCATTCTGTCTGCAGACACTGTTTAGGCACCTGCTTTGTGCCAGCACTGTGCGACACGGCTGCAGCGAATGAAATAATAGTCACCGTTTTTCACGCCAGGCTGTGTGAGCCCTCTACAGAAAGGCCTTTCCCGCGAGGTAGACAGCCTTACCCTTATTTTCCTGGAAGATGGAGGAAACTGAGGCTTCGAGAAACCGAGCACTCGCAGGGTCATTTAATGCCACAGACACGCTCCTGCTCCCCCACCCACTCCCTGAGCAGCGCCCTGTACGCCCGTCCTTAAGGAACTTACTCTGTATTGGTTATTAAGAACTCAAGGGTTCGAGACCCGCCTGGGCAATTTGGCGAGACCTCATCTCTACAATAATTCAAAAATTAGCCGGCGTGGTAGCGCGCGCCTGTAGTTCCAGCTACTTGGAAAGCTGAGACGGAAGGATCGCC
>NW_007042078.1:0-702 GCF_000164805.1 Carlito syrichta
AGAAAGTGGTGAGAAGCCCAATCCTGAGGACACGATACCCAAAGATCAAGACTTTGATTCCTAGTCCAATTGGACATCCACAAGGAGGATGCTAGAGAATGCAGGGCACATCCCCATGGATGGCACCATGTTTCACGGCCAGCACCTCTTCAAGGACAAGGTGGTGCTGGCCATGGATTTGGGCACAGGCTTCCCCCTGCGAGTCTGCTGCCAAGGCCGGGGCTGTAAGGTCATTGGAATCAAGTGTCCCGGTATTTCTGATTATGTGGTGAAGATCACCAAAGCCAACAAGTTAGACCACATGTTGACCACCATCAAGAGGAAGTGGGGGAGGTGGCACTCCCAGTGGAGAAAGTGGACACCAACATCAGCGAATAGATGGGCTACTGCCTCCTCCGCGAGTTCATGCTCAACACCATACCGTACACCTGGTACAAATGACTGGCGCCCTTGACCTCATCTTCTCAGATGGAGCCACACTGTATATATGATGGCCATCCAGGCAGTACCAAGAATACAAGATCTACTGGTGGGAGAAAGGTCACAGCTTTCATATGTCTTGTATCAAAGATGTGGCATTAACGAGCCCCCTGGGGGATGTGGTAGACCCCAAGCAGCCGGTCACCAATACCTGCCTCATAAAGGACATCTACCCATCAAGCTGGAAGTTTGACCTTCACTCCCCCTTCTGCCCTGAAGTGA
>NW_007042079.1:0-994 GCF_000164805.1 Carlito syrichta
CCACCTGACCTCACTCAGCACCCACCCCTGAAGCATGGATGTCACTCCAAGAGAAGTGGGTCCCTGTCCTTCCCGTTGGCTCCCGCGCATGGGTTTGGAGAAGGTTTTCCTTGCAGTAGAGGCACTGTCTATGATCACAGCACTCTGAAATTCTCACTACAAGGTTTGGCTACTTTTCAAGGAGACTATGTGGCAAGAACAAATGCCAGGGTGCTCTCCGCAAAGTTGAGTGGTGAATGTTGGTGGTGGGAAGTAAAGGAAACTTATAGAACCCTAAGGGAAGCAAGCTAAATCGTTGGCTATGGACAGCTAGGAAGCGTATCCCCGCAATCAAAGCACACCTCATTGTGCACCAAAACGACTCCTGCTAAGGGCAGGCCAGGCATGGAATCTCCCACCTCTCATCCAGCACTTTGGCAGACTGAGGACGGAAGATTCCTGGAGCCCAGGAGTTGAAACATGACTGTGTAACATCAGGCAGCCTCATCTCTATCTCCAAAATGTCATCAATGAGCTGGGCATGGAGACATAGGCTTTTGGTTGCAGCCGCTTGGGAGGATTGCCTGAGCCCCGGAGGTCTACCCTGTGGTCAGGTATGATTGTACCACTCTAGTACCGTCTGGGCATCAGAGTGAGGCCCTGACTCAAAGAGAAACGCAACCCACAGATGCGGAAACTATATTTGCGAATGTACATCTGACAAGGGATGATCAGCTCGGAACTACAAGGAACTGCCACTTGCCGACAAGAAAAAAGCAAACAGCCTCATTTCACAGTGAGCAAAAGATAGGAACAGACCCTTCTCAACAGCAGACATACAAGCAGCCACCAAAGACATTTGAAAAAGCTCAGCCTCATTTGTCATCCGAAAATGCAAGTGAAAACTACCTTGAGGAGTCACCTATTTTCAGTCAGGATGGCTATCATCCATCATTCCCAAAACAACAGATGCTGGCGTGGAAATGACAAAAAGGGAACACTTCTACACTGCTCG
>NW_007042080.1:0-745 GCF_000164805.1 Carlito syrichta
CAGCAGTGTAGAACTGTTCCCTTTTCACCACACCCTCTCCAGCAGCTGTTATTTTTTGAGTTGTTGATAATTGCCATTCTGACTGGAGTTAGGTGGTATCTCAGTGTGGTTTTGATTTGCATCTCCCTGATGATTAGTGAGGTTGAGCATTTCTTCATGTGTTTGTTGGCTTCTCGAATGTCTTCTTTTGTGAAGTGTCTGTTCATATCTTTTGCCCATTTTATAATGGAGTTGTTTGTTTTCTTCTTTTCAGTACGTTTCAGTTCCTTGTAGATCCAGGATGTTAAGCCTTTGTCAGACCTAGAGTTGGCAAAGACTTTTTCCCAGTCTGTAGGCTGTCTTCCTGCTCTCTTGATGGTTTCTTTGCCTTTGCAGAAGCTTGTCAGTTTAATAAGGTCCCATTTGTCTATCTTCTCTCTTAAGTCCTGTGGTGTTCCCCATGCACAAAGGTTAACTCCAAATGGATCAGAGACTTAAATGTAAAACCTAAGTATATCTTAAGAAATATCCGTCAGGCATGGTGGCTCATGCCTGTAATCCCAGCACTTTGGGAGGTCAAGTGAGAGGATTGCCTGAGCCCATGTTCAAGCCCAGCCTGAGCAACTTGGCGAGACCTCATCTCTACAATAAATCAAAAAATTAGCTGGGTGTGTTGATGTGTGCCTATAGCTCCAGCTACTTGGAAGGCTGAGCAGAAGGAAGAAAGGATCACCGAGATCAAGGCTGCACTAGCTGTGAGTGTGCC
>NW_007042081.1:0-783 GCF_000164805.1 Carlito syrichta
CACCTCCTCCCCACAGAGGGAATCTCTACAAAGACAATCCCAGCCAGACTCACTATCTAAGTCTTCCCAAGTCCAGTCTGTCTTGGACATACCAAAGGAAGTGTGCTCTCTCTTTCTCTCTCTCTCTCTCCCTTTCCCTCTCCTCTGTCTTCCTTTCTTTGACTATCCCTCTGTCTCTCCCCCCTTTTCTCTATTTCTCTCTCCTTTCCCTTCCCTTTCTCTTTTCCCATTTCTCTCTCTCTCTCTTTTTCTTTCTCTTCTCTTTTTGTCTATCTCTCTCTCCCTCTCTCTCTTTCTCTCTCTCTCTCTCTCCCCCTCTTCCTTTTTGTCTATCTCTCTCTCCCTCTCTTTCTCTCTCTCTCCCTGTTCCTTTCTGTCTCTCTTTCTCTTCTTTTTTCTTTCTCCTTTTCTTTCTTTCTGTGTCAATCTCTTTTTCTACCTCTTCCTCTCTCTCTTTCTCCCCACCCCCACTCTACACTCACTGAGGAAAGACCATGTGAGGACTTAGTGAGAAAACAGCCATCTGCAAGCCAGGAAGAGCAGCCCTCTGGCAGCCTAATCACCTGGAACCTTGATCTTGAACTTTACAACCTCCAGAGCTGTGAGAAAATAAAGTCCTGCTGTTCACATCCTCAGTTTGTGATACTCCGCTGTGGCTGCCTGAGTAGATTAATACAGACCTATGTGTAGAAGAGCTACAGGGGCCCAAAAATGAAAAGTGTGAAGACTCTTCCCACATGAGAGTAGCGTCCAGAACAGGCAAGCAGTGGGCCTGTCCCCATG
>NW_007042082.1:0-823 GCF_000164805.1 Carlito syrichta
CCAGGTCTTGACCCCGTGGGCTCAGGAAATCCACTCACCTCAGCCTCCAAAAGGCACGGGATTACAGGCTGAGCCACTGAACCTGGCTGAGACTTAATTTTTTAATAGAGGAAGTTTATTAAAATAATAATAAAATTGTCCTTTTTGTGCTTAATATCTGTCTAAAGAAGCAAAATTTCTGGCATTTAGATGAAGGTAAATATTAACTTAATTATCAGGATATTATATTTTAACCTAATTTTAGCATAATTGTATGTATTCCTAAAAAAGTAGTATTGTTTTACCTCTTTTATCATATTATATAAAGTCATATTGGGGTAAGTATCAATTTGGTGTTGATAAAAATTTAGTTTTCTACATGCAACCATGTTAATGTAGATTATTCATTCTTCATCATTTTATGACGATACTCAAATATGTTTTTCACACTTGTGGATGAACATTTGTATTGTTATGAGTGCTTAACTATAAAACTATGATGACATAAGTATTATAGTCCACATCTTTTCATTTCATGGAAGATGATTTCTCTCAAATATACTTCTAATGTTGCCATTTCTCTACTGTAGGCTATGTTAGCACATGAACAGCTAACACTAAAGTGTTTCCCAAATGTAAGGTCTAACTTATACTTCTAGCAGTATAAACATACACAATGCCTCTTTCTTCATGATATTTTCAATATGATACATTTTTCATTTTTAAAAGTTTTTTTATTTTTTGGTTTGATTTTTTGAGTCAGAGTCTCCCTCTGTTGCCCAGACTGGATGGTCACAGGCACCTCAAGCCTCGAAGTGCTCAACTCAGTGATCCTTCCACCTCA
>NW_007042083.1:0-698 GCF_000164805.1 Carlito syrichta
GGAGTGGCCTTTCTTAGGCCTGGGGTGCACGGGCACCTTCCTGGCTTAAGTCTGTGCCCAATGTGTGCTGCAGTGTCACCTCTTTGCTGTGACTATTATTCTTCATTGCCGCCTGCTGTAACACCTCATTCTCACTCTTTCCCCTTGATTTGTGTTCCTTTCCATAGAGGGCCTTTGCGTACGAGCGTGAAACCTCCGTGTTTCACGGAGAGAAATCTGCAAGGCATAGTGCCGCAATGAGTGACACAAGTACTCCACAGTCACGAGCAGGAGAGCATTATGTGTGGAGGGGGAGAATTCTAAGTTGTTTTTCCCTGTGGCGTTTAAACCTAATAAGGACTACCAAGGCTGTGCCGTTTTCATTGCCGAGTAAGCACGGAGAGCCTCTGTTACACTGGGGGTGAAGCTGGGTCTTCCTGGGGACACGCTATTGAAGCCTGCGCTGCACTGCACTTCATTGGCAGTCTGTATACACTGGCTTTGTGCGTGCTCTCCTCCCTGATTCTCAGAGCTCTCCTGTATATGCACTATACTAGGCGAGGAGCATTTGGTGACCAGAGTGCAACTTCAGCTGCTGCACTGACTGGATCCAGATCTCCACAGCCATGGGTAGCCAAGCATGCTTCATTCAGCGGAGAATGCTGAAAAGTTTTCTGTTTTGACACGGGCGTCTCACACGGAATACAATGGCTCTGCGG
>NW_007042084.1:0-489 GCF_000164805.1 Carlito syrichta
GGCGATCCTTCCGCCTCCGCCTTCCGAGTAGCTGGAACTACAGGCGTGCGCTACCATGCCCGGCTGGTTTTTTGATTTATTGTAGAGATGAGGTCTCGCCCAGTTGCTCAGGCATGTCTCGAACCCGCGGGCTCAGGCAATCCACTCGCCTCGGCCTCCCAAAGTGTGGGATTACAGGCTGAGCCACCGAGCCCGGCTTCCAGTTTTCTTGATAAGGCCCAGGCCTCACCCTTTATCCAGACCTTAAATTCACAAACCCACTGAAGGGAGCAGGGTGCTCTGGGCAGACACGGAAGGGTTTTTGCAGTGCCTGAGTCTCCAGGCACTCGGGGTTTCTTGTCCCCCAGGGGCCGGTGGCTGGCCTGGCTTCTCTCGGATGGTAATACTGAAGACTCCTCGGCTGATCTGAGAAACATGAGAACTGAGCTGGGAAAATCGGCCGTTTTTGTGGTTTGGGGGGTTTGATGCAAGTTTCACAACTGATCTCCC
>NW_007042085.1:0-759 GCF_000164805.1 Carlito syrichta
GTGCTGAGTAGCTATTGGTCTCTAATTGATTGCTCAGACAATTGTGTGTCTGGTTTTCAGTTGTTGAGTTAATCATGAACAGAATTAAAATACTTATAAAATCCTTAGAGAGATTGTATTTCACTTTATTAGGATACTGCAGTATTTGGGCATTGTTAATTGGCAGGCCAAGAGGTTATTTGGATCTCGTTTACCGGTTAGCAGGGCCTACAACTTGTACCCTCAGGATAAGTAACTGGTGCATCCCTAAGCTGTGCGTTTCTCTCAAGGCTTGGAAGGAGGTGATAACTCCTTATCTCAGGTCTCTCTAACTCTCAGCTGTATTTTTAACTTCCTGCTGGCCTTCCTTTTTGTGAGTGTACCATCTTTATCTTTTCTATGAATTTTGCTTATTTCAGTGGGAGAATGAAGTATTGAAACAGTGGTTCTTAGATGCGGTTGTTTGCCAAGGCTGACATTTCAAGAGAAATTGACTAAACCTGTTTTCAACCTAAGTAATGATGATGGAGGTTGCAGGATCTTCTGAAATGTGAGTAATAAAATTGGACATGGCCTCTTAACAGCATAAGAAAACTTGAATGCCATTTACCACCATCCTTGAAGGACTTCGAAACTGTGGCTTTTAACTGATTTATTGGGTCTTTTTGCTCTACCCAGCCTCTCTTTTCAGAATTCAGAGGAAGAAATGATGTGTTGCTAAAGTAGATCACACACACACACACACGCACACACACTCACACACACATAGATTTATATAAA
>NW_007042086.1:0-3360 GCF_000164805.1 Carlito syrichta
GGCTGCGGTGGCCGGGAGCGGCCACTGCACTCCAGTATGGGCAACAGAGTGAGACTCCAACTCAAAAAAATAATAAAAAAAAAAAAAAGTAGCTGTGTGTGGTGGCATGCACCTGTGATTCCAGCTGCTTGGAAGGATGAGGTGGAAGGATCACCTGAGCCCAGCAGGTCAAGGCTACGGTGGCCGTGAGCATGCCACTGCACTCCAACATGGGCGACAGAGTGAGACTATGACTCAAAAAAAAAAAAAAAAGGGGGCATACTTAGAACTTCTACCTTGAATACCTTTAGTCAATCTGCAACTTTGTCTAGCTATTTTACCTCCATTACATTGTAAACTTTTTGCATTCTCTAATTTAGTTTCTGTCATTCAGAGGTTGTGCTAATGATCCCCAAGGTACTTGTGTAGAAGTTAATGGAAGGAAAGAAGGAGGGAAGGAAGGAAGGGAGGAAGGGAGGGGAGAAAAACAGAAAGGCTGCAAGATCCTGAAGTAGGAAAAATTATGGCAGACAAATAAGACAAAGGGTGATCATTTGATAAATTAGCTGGGCCTCAAGGGGTGCACTGATGCTTTACTTTTTGCAACTCAAGTGGCTAGCACATTAGAGAGTCAGATATGCCACCAAATCCTACTTTCACCTCCTCGATTTCTGATGGTTTGCTGGGAAGCAAATTTCTCCAAAGCCTAGCTTCCTATGGCTATATTAATGTGAAATGTAATAATACATAACTGTAAACTAGTTTATGTGATTCCCAAATGAATGAGTAGGGGAAGGTAATTTATTATCAATTTGCATCAAATTTCAGTTAATGCAAAAAATGCAAAGCTTATTTTAATATACTTATTTCTGGGAAAGGCTTTCCATTAAATAGAGTGTCAAGTGGGGGTGACGCTTTGCCTGGGGAAGAGTCTTTATGGTTTTGATGTCTGGGTTCCCTGGGAGAAACCACAGGCTTCTTGGAAGGCTTTTTGGTCAGGCCCCAGGTTTGATGCACAGTAGAGAGTTGAGTTTTTCCATTTCCCCGCTGGCCGGTTAGAACATCATGATGGATGACGGCAACAACGTCCAGTGATCTCTTCTGGGATGACAGCAAGATGAGGGCAAGGACTTAAGAAAGGAGTTGGGTTTGGACAGAGACAGAATGTACAGCCTTGATCTACAGCAGGGGTCGGCACACTGTGGCCCAGGGGCCAAATCCCGCCTACCACCTGCTTCTATAAATAACGTTTTGTCGGAACATGGCCATATCCACTCCTTTACTTATCATCTATGGCCGCTTTCATGCTACAATAGGAGCGTTGAGTCGTTGCAACAGAGATCATATGGCCCAGAGAACCTCAAGTTCTTACGATCTAGCCCTTTACGTAAGCAAATTTGCAGACCTCTGGTCTACGGTATGGCTCTGCGCCTATTCAATTGTGACAGAGTGCTCCAGTAACCTACTGGTGTGTGATAAAAGGCTCCAACACTCAGTGGCTTAAGATACCAATAGTGTTGACTTTTCTCATGAATCTGAAATGAGAGTAGAGCTCAGTGGGGAAAGCTCGTCTCGGCTCCCGGTGGCATCGGCTGGGACTGCTCAGCTTGGCCAGGCTGAGGTCCAGGGACCCCGTTTCCTCTCCACACAGGCCTCTCTACAGGCTGCTCAGATTTCCTCACAGCCTGAATTCTGGGCTCTCAGGGCAAGCGTCCCAAGAGACAGAGAGGAGAAGACAGCCTGTTTCTTGAGGTCTGGGCCCAGACTTCCACTATAGTCGTTTGATAAGTAGTCACAGAGCCGATGCAAAAGGAGGAGACATAGACCCCTACCTCTCAATGGAAGGGAGGTCAAAAAGCTGAGGGGGGCCATGTATTTTCTTTTAATTAATTAATTTATTTTTGAGTTGGAGTCTTACTCCTTTGCCCGGGCTGGAGTGCAGTGGCATGCAGGCTCACGGCCCCCCGGCGTCGACCTGCTGGGCTCCTGGCACTCCTTCCACCTCAGCCTTCCAAGTAGCCAGAACTACAGGTACACGCTACCACGCCTGGCTATCTTTTTTCATTTATTGTACAGATGAGGTCTCGCCAAGTTGCCTGGGTTGGTCTGGAACCCGCAGTCTCAGGCAATCCACTCGCTTCGGCCTTCCAAAGTGCTGGGATTACGGGCTGAGCCACTGAGCCCGGCCAAGGCCGGGGGTCGTGTATTTTAAAATGTTATTATTAATATTGTTTTTGCTTGACAGATTATAATTGTATACATTTATGGGATATAATGTGATGTCTGGATATCTGCATACAGTGTGAAATTATTAAATCAATCTAACTAATATATCCATCACCTGTTTATCTATTTTTTTTTGAATTGGAGTCTCACTCTGTTGCCCAGGCTAGAGTGCAGTGACATGATAACGGCTCACCTCAGCCTCAACTTCCTGAGCCCAGGCGATCCTTCTACCACAGCCTCCTGAGTAGCTGGGACTACAGGGGTGCGCCACCACACCTGGCTAATTTTTTTATTTTTTTAGAGACAAGGTCTTGCCTAGGCTGGTCTCAAGCTCCTGGGCTCAAGCATTCCTCCCACCTCAGCCTCCCAAAGTGCTGAGATTATAGGCATGAGCCACTGAGCACAGCCTAGCTATCATCTTTGTGGCGAGGCATTTGAAATGTATTATCTTAGTTGTTTTGAAATATACAATACATTATTATTGACTAGTCACCCTGCTGTGCAATAGAACTCCAAACCTATTCTTCCAGTCTTTCTGAAACTTTCACCCTTTGATCAACAATTCCACCCTCCCAGCCTCTCTGGTAACTATCATTCTACTTCCTACTTCTATGAGTTCAACTTGATTAGATTCCACTTTGCGTGAGATCATGCGGCATTTGTCTTTCTATGCCTGGCTTATTTCACATCCTCAGATTTTGGTATTTGAGGGGAGTCCTGTAACCCTAGGATACTGAGGGATGACTGTATATACCACATTTTCTTTGTCTGTTCATCTGTTGATGGTGGGGGTCATATTTTAAAATTGCCATACAGAATAACTATAAAACACTGGTCTAAGCAATACAGACTTTTATTTAATCTTTCTCACTCTTTTTTCTTTTCTTGGAGGTAGGGATCTTGCTGTGTTGCCCAGACTTGTCTCAAGTAACTCTCCCACATCAGCTTCCTGAGCAACTGGGACTACGGCTCACATACTGCTGTGTCCAGCATAAAGTACTTTCTCTTATACCAAGAGGAAAAACTCTCTTCCCAAAATGCCCAACAGACTTCCGATGATGACTCCTTCTTCGAAATTTGGTCGTGGGATCATTTCTTTCCCAATCACCAGCAGAGGATTGGGATTCCCGTGGCTGGATTGATTACTGCAGTGGT
>NW_007042086.1:3380-14940 GCF_000164805.1 Carlito syrichta
AGAGTGCAGTGACATGATAACGACTCACCTCAGCCTCAACTTCCTGAGCCCAGGCGATCCTTCTACCACAGCCACCTGAGTAGCTGGGACTACAGGGGTGCGCCACCACACCTGGCTAATTTTTTTATTTTTTTAGAGACAAGGTCTTGCCTAGGCTGGTCTCAAGCTCCTGGGCTCAAGCATTCCTCCCACCTCGTCCTCCCAAAGTGCTGAGATTATAGGCATGAGCCACTGAGCACAGCCTAGCTATCATCTTTGTGGCGAGGCATTTGAAATGTATTATCTTAGTTGTTTTGAAATATACAATACATTATTATTGACTCTAGTCACCCTGCTGTGCAATAGAACTCCAAACCTATTCTTCCAGTCTTTCTGAAACTTTTACCCTTTGATCAACAATTCCACCCTCTCAGCCTCTCTGGTAACTATCATTCTACTTCCTACTTCTATGAGTTCAACTTGATTAGATTCCACTTTGCGTGAGATCATGCGGCATTTGTCTTTCTGTGCCTGGCTTATTTCACTTAGCATCAGGCCCTCCATATCCGTGGGCTCCACATCTGTGGATTCAACCAACTGTAGGTATTTGGGGAGGGAAATCCCACAAAGTTCCAAAAAGCAAAACTTGGATTTGCCATGTGCTGTATACCATGCAGAATCTATAGGAATGAAGTGACGTGTAGACATTGCATTAGGTATGATAAGTAATCTAGGGATGAGTTAAAGTATATGGGAGGATGTGTGTAAGTTATATACTAATACTATGACATTTTATATCAGGGACTTGAGCATCCTCAGATTTTGGTATTTGAGGGGAGTCCTGTAACCCTAGGATACTGAGGGATGACTGTATATACCACATTTTCTTTGTCCGTTCATCTGTTGATGGTGGGGGTCGTATTTTAAAATTGCCATACAGAATAACTATAAAACACTGGTCTAAGCAATACAGACTTGTATTTAATCTTTTTCACTCTTTTTTCTTTTCTGGGAGGTAGGGATCTCGCTGTGTTGCCCAGACTTGTCTCAAGTAACTCTCCCACCTCAGCTTCCCGAGCAGCTGGGACTACAGCTCACATACTGCTGTGTCCAGCATAAAGTACTTTCTCTTATACCAAGAGGAAAAACTCTCTTCCCAAAATGCCCAACAGACTTCCGATGATGGCTCCTTCTTCGAAATTTGGTCGTGGGATCATTTCTTTCCCAATCACCAGCAGAGGATTGGGATTCCCGTGGCTGGATTGATTACTGCAGTGGTCCTCTGAGGCTGGGAGAGAAGCCTACCTTTCCTGTTTAGTTGCTGCCTGTCGGCAAAATCAGGCTTCTATTAGCAAGGAAGAAGGGAAGAGAGGCTGGTGAGTCGTCAACCAAGTGTCCACCATGTTGGGTATCGTCCAGGTTTGTCTTTCTGGTAATGGAGGCCTTGGAGCAGTGGGGCATTAGGGATGAGGCTAGGAGTTCTGAGAAATATGGTGGAGCTGGAGCCTGTGTGCAGAGGCCTTCGCTGATGTGGTGGACTTCCAGTTCTGGGACTGACCTTCAGCTAAAGACTGTCCAGGTGAAAGTCACTTCGGCTGCAACTTACATTCTTATGGTAAAACCCGTTCATTAACATAGCTCTGCTGGGGGTCTGGGGATCCAACTAGCTCATCTGGTTGAAGCATCCCATGAGTTTGGACAGGGCTTTCTAGATCCTGGTTCATGGAGAGGGACCCAGATCCCCTGGAGATGCTTGTCAAACACATCCATCCCCAGACCCCACCCTCAGAGATTCTGATTTGCGAGGCCCGGGAGGAAGCCCCTGGGGGCAGAGACAGTGCAACCTTGGACTTCTTTAGCAAGTGCCGCCAGGTAATTCTGAGGCCCAACCAGATTTGGAAACCACTGGTTTATGACTCTGGCTGCAATTAAAGCCATCTGAAGATGATGAAAAGCAGCTGGGGCAGAACTTTTGGTTAGCTCAGTAAATCGCTGCGACACTTGGCTCCCAGGTGGATGCAGGGACCGAGCATTCTCTTAGGCCCTGACGTGTCCAGGGAACCACTGCTGTCTGTCTCCCAAGAAGGGGAGACCCGCTGCAATTTTCCCAGGGACCTTTCAAAGCGGTAACTGTGATGTTACTCCATCCCCACAGCACCCATGGGGGACCTGAGCAGCCCGCCACTGTGGGGGCTCCTCGGATGCCTTGGTGTGTTGGTTTGGTCTCACTGTGGTAACACATCATCCTAAACGTGGGGCGCCGAACAACACAAACTGTGTTATCTTACAGTTCGGAGGTCAAAAGTCTGATGTGGTCTTCTCACTGGGTCAAAATCAAGGTGGCAGCAGGGCTGAGTTCCCTTCTAGAAACTCAATGGAAACTCTGTCTCCTTGTCTTTGCCACCTTCTAGAGGCTGCCCACGTTCCTTGGCTCATGGCTCCTCTTCTCCATTTTCAAAGCCACAAAGGCAGGTTGAACCCTCCTCTCACGGCGTTACTCTGACCTCCTCTTCTGCCTCCCCCTTTTCCTTAGAAGGATCCTTGAGATCACACCGACGCCACCCCAATATGCCAGGGTAATCTCCCCATCTCAAGGGCCATAACCTAATCACATCTGCAAAGTCCCCTCTGCCACATAAATTGACATATGCAGCGGTTCTGGATCAGGACGGGATCATCTTTGGGGGCCATTATTCTGCTGACCACACCTGGCAGCATGGCACTGCTAAGAGTCATAAAAGCAATGACTTGAACTTTTATGGTCCAAGGGCCATTCCTGACTCGAATTGGCTTATCTCCCTTGGTAAAAATGACTTTCCCCGGAATATTCTGCTAAGAGCACCACTGCTTTGGGTGCCAGACCAGTTCCAGGGAGGGTTCTCATTCAAGGCAACTCCTTCTTCCTGTGGTGTGCAAAGGTGAGTTTGAGGCCCCTGAACGTGGTGTCAGAGCAGGGACTTGCCTGATGGAAGGTCATTTTTTTTTTTTGAGTTGGAGTCTCACTCTGTCGCCCAGACTGGAGTGCAGTGGCCGCTCCCAGCCACCGCAGCCTCGACCTGCTGGGCTCCGGCGATCCTTCGGCCTCAGCCTTCTGAGTAGCTGGAACTACAGGCACGCGCTACCACGCCCGGCTCATTTTGATTTTTTTATTGTAGAGATGAGGTCTCGCCAAGTTGCCCAGGTGGGTCTCAAACCCGCGGGCTGAGGAAATCCACTCACCTCGGCCTCCCAAAGTGCTGGGATTACAGGCTGAGCCACCGAGCCCGGCCGGAAGGTCATTTTAATTATGTCTTTTTCTGTCTTAAACCTGGAGATAGCTCTTTTGTTGATACTGTTGCTGTTTAAGTAATCAAAAGAATTTAAATACATTAACCTCATGATCTGTAATTCTGTCTTATTTAGAGCTTTGTCACATCATAGCAAACATCGTCTCTTGCTTTTTGTTTTTTTGGTTTTTTTTTGAGTTGGAGTCTCACTCTGTCGCCCAGACTGGAGTGTAGTGGCTGCTCCCAGCCACCGCAGCCTCGACCTGCTGGGCTCCGGCGATCCTTCGGCCTCAGCCTTCCAAGTAGCTGGAACTACAGGCGCGCGCTACCATGCGTGGCTCATTTTGATTTTTTTATTGTAGAGATGAGGTCTCGCCAAGTTGCCCAGGCGGGTCTCAAACCCGCGGGCTCAGGCAATCCACTCACCTCAGCTTCCCAAAGGCGCGGGATTACAGGCTGAGCCACCGAGCCCGGCTGTCTCTCGCTTTTCAATTTTGTTATTTCTGTTTCTTCTGTTAGCACTGTCTGCTGCCTCTCTGTCTTCCTTGGGGCATCTCAAGGGGATCCAGTAGCCCCACAGAAATGCAATCCTAGGGTGAGAGGGTTCCCTGAGATTCTTTTTAAAGCAAGAAGTCTTTTAAGGGTAGAAATAGTGCTGTCTGTCCTTGCTGTCTCAAGATTTCAGGACTTCATCTATAGTTACCCAGATCCCTATCATATATTATCAAGTTTCTGTTCCCTCTTCTGTACAATGAGGCTAATAATGCTATCACAGGCACAACTGACACCTTGCCCCTATTCCTTGCTCCCTTGTCTTTCAGTGCACACAAGACTGTCTTCCACCTGCAAGCACGTATATCAGGCACGTCCAACCTGCGGTCTGTGGCTGCATGTAGCCCAGGACAGCTAGTAATGCAGCTCCACAAAATCTTTGAATACCATGTGCTTTTTCACATTTATTTTCTCTGTGACCCCATGCGTTGTTTCATTGTTGAAGTTCACAATCACGCCTTACTCATGACATCGCTTTTTGGCAGCAAACACATTCGTGAGCAGCTGTTTTTTTTTTTTTTTTTTCTTTTGAGTCGGAGTCTCACTCTGTTGCCCAGGCTGGAGTGCGGTGGCACACTCGCGACCACCCCAGCATCAACCTGCTGGGCTCCGGAGATCCTTCTGCTTCAGCCTTCCAAGTAGCTGGAACTACAGGCGTGTGCTACCATGCCTGGCTAATTTTTTTATTTATTGTAGAGACAAGGTCTTGCCAAGTTGCCCAGGCGGGTCTTGAACCTGTGGGCTCAGGCAATTCACTCACCTCGGCCTCTCCAAGCGCTGGGATTACAGGCTGAGCCACCAAGCCCGGCCAGTTGTTTTCAAATATGACGCACATGAAGATCAAAATCTGAACAAACATTTCTAGTGAGCACCTTGAGAACTCACTAAGAACTACAACCACGTCCATCGAACCAGACATTGATAGATTCGCTTTACAAAAACAAGGTCAAATTGCCTAGTAGTTTTATATTGTTCTCATTTTTCTAAATTTTATAATAAAAATATACAAAGTTGGGCTTGGTGGTTCAGCCTGTAATCCCGCACTTTGGGAGGCTGAGATGAGTGGACTGCCTGAGGCTGCGGGTTCGAGACCCACCTGGGCAACTTGGCGAGACCTCATCTTTACAATAAATCAAAAATTAGCTGGGTGTGTTCGTGCACTCCTGTAGTTCCAGCTACTTGGAAGACTGAGGTGGAAGGATCGCCGGAGCCCAGCAGGTTGAGGCTGCGGTGGCCGGGAGCGTGCCACTGCACTCCAGTCTGGGCGACAGAGTAAGACTCCAACTCAAAAAAAGAAAAAATACAAAAAGAAGTCTTATTATGTATATACATTAACTATATTATATAATTTATGTGTGGCCCGAGACAATTCCTCTTTACTTGATGTGGCCCAGGAAAGCCAAAAGGTTGGATGCCTCAGATCTACATGTCTTGGCTTCTTCTGGCACTGGAGTCGTCAGCCTGCATGCAACAGGCTAGGGGACCAGCACTCAAATAATGATCCATGTGAGTTGGTGGATACACCCCTCAGCCTCCATGTCCCTTGAATAGGGTAATTGAGGTACATGTTCTACAATGTCTCTCCAAGTTCCCCTACAGGATTGAGCCACAGTTGTTCATGGCAGTCAATTTCTCAATTTATTGAGTGCCTTTCTTCCCTGCCTCGCCTTCCCACTGTCTTACTGATGCCTTAAGGAATTCCCTCCCAAATGACTGACTTGAGCTCACATCCTTATCTCAAGGTCTCTTTTAGTGGTTTGGGATCTCAAGACACAATATTCCGAAGTATAGCGTGTTGGTGTGCTTAGCATTTTGAACTGAAGGAGATTGGAAGGCCTCAGAAGCAAGGCCTTTCTGAACTTCTCCTGTCCCCACTCGTCTTCATCCTTCCAAAGTGAGTTATAGACACCAGAAGCCCTCTCTCCCAAAGCAAACCATGCAGGTGTAGAAGACACAAGCGCTGTCCTCAAGCAGCATGTAGTTTGCCCAGAACAATAGTGCAGTTGATGGTTACAAGGCAATAGGATGAGTGCTTTGGCAGAAGCAAGTCCAGGATGCGATGGGGCCAGGGTGTGCCAGGGTGTGACAGGTGGGTGTCTAGAAGGCATGCTTCCCAGAAGAGATGAGACTGACTTGAGTCTTGTGGGATGAAGAGGAGGTGCCTGGGAGAGACAGTAAAACCAACCAACCAACCAACCAACCAACCAACAAAAAACCATTCTCGATAGGGAGACTTGTGTGTGCAAATGTACGAAGGTACAAGAGGGCATTTTGACAAATGTCTTTTCTGTCTTGCTTTTCATAGCATGCATTCTCTTTTACCCAGAAAACCCTTTCTTCAGTTCTACACACTGTCCGCCGTGCCCATTATTGGATGTCTAATGCACTCAACAAATTCTATTATTTTATGCTGGATGTATGGGGCTATCCGTTAATATCTGACAGTTATTACCCAGAAACCAAATGAACCTGAGAGTGAATATTTTCTTTTCTTTAAAAAAAAATAAAATAAGAAGAAAAGGTGAAATGTCAGAGAAAAGAAAAAATATCTTAAGCCCTGAATCTTCACAGATGCATGGCGTGCTTTAAAAAAAACATGAAAAGATGTGAACTCGAGATGGAGCTAGGATGCATTCCCAAGACCAGCGTGGATGTCTCCCAGACGCCTGCAAATGGCTTATCAAAGACTCCAGCTGCCGGCTGCACTCATTTGTCAAAGACCTGACATCTCATGACGTCATAGCACCAGCCGCTCTCGGGGTCTGACTTAGAAAGGTGTGTTATGAAGCCGGGTGGGGCCGCGCCCCAGCCCCCTCCTCCCCCAACATTCAGTTTTATCATTACCTGCTTCTTTTCTGTGTACTGGATGACTTGATGGAATTGCTTTGGTTGGTGTTGACTTAAGTCCCTTAAACACCAGATTTAACACCACACGAAGTCCGAACTGGCCAAATTGTAAAGCAGGTAGACACGACTTCCTCCTTCCGAGATGGTCCTTTTTCTTCGGCATCTCTTTGTTAACAAGGTTCTTCTGTGCTGCAGGCCCATGTGAAAAGGTTGACCAGATATTTGTTTTCTAAGGGACTAGGGAATTGGTGTTACTCCAACACAGATGGATTTGCATCTTAAAAGAGAACCGTGGGTGGGGAGCAATGCTTAACACAATGGAATGCCTCGATAATGGAAGAAATTGAGGCACAGTAGGAGCTGGATTTTCTAGCTTTCAAATCACACTAGATAGATGACTATCTTGTTTGCCAATTGTGCAGGGGAGTTGGCTGCCACAAACCTGTTCAGATATTAATCTAGAGTGTTCGAAGTTGGAGGTCTTGGGGGTGGAGAGGAACTATAAGGGGGTAGGGACTTCTGGGGCACTGGTCATGTTCTGTTTCTTGGTCTGGGTGCTGGTTATGTGGTTGGCTTTGTGAAAATTCATCACACATAAAAACTAATCACATGAAAAAGTTGACTTTCAAAAAGTAGCTTTAGAGTCTGGGGAAAGAAGACTTGGTTCTGGCAGCGCCTACCCTTTCCCTTGTTCTGTATCAGATGTTTGTGTGTTATTGTCTTTAATCCTCACAACAACCCTGTGAGGTGGGTCCAAATAATTTTGTCCATTCTGCAGATGTGGACACTGAATCACAGAGAGGTATGACCTGTTGCCCAAGATCAAACGGTCAGCCGGTTGGCAACGGAGAAAGGCTTCAAACTAAAAGTCTTCTAACTAGAAAGTCTGTGTTCTTTCAAATGCAGTATAATATAGTGTAGTAAAAGCCAAGCACTCTCTCCTCAAACATCTTAGGTGGCTGTTAGAAAACCCTAGTTTGGTTAGGGGCCTTTGAGGGCTCTGTGTTTGTCTGAGATGATTGTTATAAGGGGAAAGGCCGGACAGGTGGCAGCTGGGGCTGGGGGGCCAGGATGGCAAGGTTTCAGTCAGGTTGGGCATCCTAGAGTGGTGACAGTGCCCGGTGCCTGAAAAGAAGCCAATGTGTGTGGGGAGGGACCCAGAGAGCAAGGGTGTGCTGGCTCAGGGACCAGTGCAGGGTGGGCCCAGTTGAGGAATGCCAAGTGTCTGGTGTTGAGAAGATTTAGTGTGGTAGTTTTGATCTGAAATGGAAGGAGTCCTGGGAAACTTGTGTCTTCATAGACCAATGAAGTGGAGAGGAATGTTTTTGGCATTCCTGGACCTACATCGAGGAGCAAGCAAAATGGGCAAGGAAGGTGTATACTTTACACAGATGGTTACTGAAAGGACATAACGTGGAGTTAATATAGCCAAAGAGCAGCCATTTTAACACTGCCAAGTTCTAGCTGTTCACTTTACCCTCTAATCACTAGGCAAGGACAGAACCAATTTTGTTTTACAACCCCCTCCCCAGCTTGTTTTGTATTCATTAGCTTTGCTATTTTAAGTATTTGCCTCTACCCATAAGATCCAAATTAACCTAATCATCTCATCATGACATTCCTATCAATATGGCAACTATCATGTGACTAACCTATCCATCTGCCTGCTGTCCATCACCTGACATTAGTACCTGTGTGTACCTGCCCTTCGTGATGACATGGAGCAGACCACCGCCCAACCACCTTAACAACCTGCCCCCATCAAGGGGAATATTTAAAAGCCTTCAACCTCAAGCAGCCATGAGCCATTGCTTTACTAAACTCTGGTGTGGCCATGTTTCCCAAACTTTGGCCCCCTCTCCTACCTTGGAGAGGTGAATCTTTCTCTAATTTACTTTCTAAATAAACTCCATTTTCCAATCTAACTTCTGTGCAATTCTTTGCATCTTTCATGAGGCACCGGATTGCACACCAGATACCCACACCCCTGGCGGGTCTGACCTAACATTCTGGAGGTCCCGCTGTGATTGTGACCTAACAGCTACAACTATAGCTGCCATCTCACATGGTTTTCTGCAGTGTGATCTGCCACACTTATCCATCAAGTCTGTGTCTCCACCCCTTTCAATCTGGTGAGGCCCTGTGTCTCCTTTGACCAACAGAATGTGATGGAAGTAAATCTGTACTTGTTCCTGGTGTAACCCTAATTGGCCTGGAGGCTTCCTCTCCCTGCCTCAAGACTCTTGCTCTTGGGACAGGGACATGCCCTCTCAGGATCCAGCACCATGCTGTGAAAGCCCAAGCCACATGGAGGTACTCCAGTTGACAGTCTTAGCTGAGCTGCAGCTCAATAGCCAGCATCAGCCATCAGCCATGTACATGCGCCATGCTGGATACCCAGCCCAGTCCAGCCTGCAGATGATTGCACCTGCAGCTGCTTGAGAGCCACCCCCCCGCAAGTAAGAACCAACCATCCAGCTGAGTCCACTCAACTCACAAAACCCAAGAGATAATAATAATTGTTTTCAGTCACTAAGTCTAAGGGTGGTTTGTCATACAAGAAGAGATCATGAAAAAAGAAAGCCAAGGGCCCCAAATGATTGGAGTGCTGGAGTGCTGAGGGTGCCAATGGGGGGGGGGGCAAGAGAGAGAAAATCCAAGAAGGCTTCAAGTGGAGTCAGACTTACATTCACAAGAATGCCAGCAACAACACCATGAGCCTGAGACCTGAGTTGCAGACTTGGCCCTGCCTCTCACCAGCTCCCGGAGCCTCCAGTAAGTCACTATTTTTCTGTGCCTTGGTTTTCTCATCTGTAAGATGAAGCTGGTTCATTCCATAAACACAGAATATCGTAATTGGGTCCCAATTGGAGCAGGCATAAAAGGTTCCTATGACCCAGCTCCTGAGATCCTGTGCTCATTCTGAGAAGAAACTAGCCACTCTGGGAATGCTTGCATAGAAATGCATGTAAGTAAATGTTAATTACATGCAAATCCCTTAGACCAGTATCTAGCACATTCTAAGTGCTCACTATATGTCTGCTGTCATGCTGTGCATGCAATTTATTTCTCTGATGAGCATTTGTGCCTTGGTTGTAGCTTTAAAAGCTAACCCGGTACAAACTACTTTGGAAAACTGGCAATAAAGTGAAACACCTACCCTACGACAGGAAGGGGACACACTCATGGGTGTATACCATGAGGGTCCTCGTATCCATTAAAAGACATATAATAAAGGACAATGTTCATTACAGTCCCAAGCTGGAGACATTCAAATGTCCATCAAAAGTCAAATGGATACATATATTGCAGTATTCACACTGTGGAATACTACTCAGTAATTAAAAAGGAGGAACTGCTGTTTCAAGCAACAGTATGGGTGGAAGCAGCCACACCAGAGAGCACAGGCTGCACGATGTTGATAAAAACAGGCAAAGCTAATCTATGGTAACAGATCGGAAGATTTGGGAAATGTTGATTAAGGGGGACATGGAAACTTTTTGGGCTGCTGGCAATGCTCCCTATCACCTGGGTGGTGATCATGCAGGTATATACATACAAGTGAGTTAAGCACTGCATTAAGATGTGTGAGCTTACCAGGCAGTAAGCTATACCTCAATTAAAAAAAAAGTAAATACACAAGGGGCCAAGCTCACTGTGGGTGGGCTGCTCCCAGATGGCCACCGTGGAGGGTAGAGAGATAGGCAGGAAAGGGAAAGCTTCTAGGTGGGCAGTCCTCTCCTCCTTTAAGATGTGGCAGTCCCCATTAAGTCAGTGGGGCTGCCTTGAGCTGCTCGTGGTTTGCTAAGGTTGTGCTGGTGATAGAGACCTGCGTCACTCGACCATAAAACTGGGGCCAGTGTGGGGCTTCCCTGTGGACCCAAGTCTCTGAGGCCTGGGTCCTCCCTTCCTCAGGTAGAACCTCAGTCTCCAAGTCTGAGAACCCACGTCTGAGAGGCGGCCATAAAGAATCCTGTTGCCGGGTGTGTTGGCGCCCGCCTGTGGTTCCAGCTACTTGGAAGGCTGAGGCAGAAGGATTGCCTGAGCCCAGCAGGTCGAGGCTGCAGTGGTCGTGAGTGTGCCACTGCACTCTACCCTGGGCGACAGAGAGAGAGAGAAGAGAGAGAGAGAGAGAGAGAGAGAGAGAGAGAATCCTGTTAATATGAAGCAGGGGTGACTTCCAGAACCCAGAACGCAGTGGGGAACAAAGCATGGGCGGGAGTGGAGATGGAGAGGGGCTCAGTGGAAGCTGAGCAAGGGGCCACAAGGACCAGTATGCTGCAGAATTCCTGACAACGGGGGACTGGGCCACAGGAAGGGGTCCAGTTCCTGGAGTAGGGGGCCTCACGCCAGTGGTGGCAGGAGGGCGGGCTTCCCAAAGGGAGTGTACTGGCTGGAGAAAGGCTTCTCTCTGCCCCTATCCAGCCCCGATTATCCTTAAAGCTCCTTTGACCTCTGTCACTCCCTGCATAGTCTGGAGAAGGGGTTTCCCGGAGCCAGAGCCAACAACCCGTGATACTCCCTCTCCCAGCGAGGGGCCGCCGCGCCTTTTGGTACTGACTCCTCCAAGCCCGCCGTAGCTCCGGCCGGCAGAGCGCGGCGGATTCAGTATAATTAATTTAGAAACCAGGGTGGGTTTTATCACCGTCTACGCCGGAGCAGGTTTCGTTGCTGCCTGCGGGCTTCCCTAGAAGAGCTCTCCAGCATCGGACCCCGGGGGCGTCCCCTCCCCACCCCCGCGGCCTTGCCCCAGGGGCGCCTGGGCCGCCGGGGTCCCCTGCAGCGCCGCGGAGCCCCCAGGGAGCCCCTTCTTCCTGCCCTCCCGCCTGCGCGTTCCGTCCCTGGCACTTCTCCGGGGATGTGGGGGCGGCCCGGGGGCAGCCGGAGGCCTTGGCACGGCCGCGGGGTAATTGGAG
>NW_007042086.1:15348-29051 GCF_000164805.1 Carlito syrichta
CGAACCCGCGTTTGTAACGCGACGACCCCGGGTAGAGGCCTCCGGTCCCCGGTTGTACCCCTGGCGCCAGCGCCGTTGCGCGTTTGGAAAGTGCTGGAGCAAGGCGCGCCACGTGCCCTGCGCCTCCCGCCCCACAGTTCTCCAAACCTCGCTGTAGAGTTGTGCTTAGCACCCATCCGCTAACCAAAGTCTTCCATGCTTCCCCCTCGCGCCCCCGGCCCCTCTGACCCACATGGGGTCCGAGGCTTCCCAGGCAGAGCCCAGTTGGAGACCCAGGCCTGGGGTCTAGTCAGCGTCGCGCCTTGGTAGCCTTGCTTCCCGGCGCTTTCTTTTGATGAGTACTCATTCAAAACAAAAAACAAAACAATATATGTATATATTTGTATTTGAAATATAAAGCATGGAGAGGTAAGATGATTTATTAACAACTCAGGTTTGTGACAGCATCGTGGTCTTCTAACATTTCAAATATCGTGACTTTTTCAGAAAATAAACGCCTCCAAAATCTTGCACTCTGATATTTTCAGATTCCAAATCCCCTCTGCAGAGCCCTTCCCACCAGCCTCTCTTTCTATGAGAGAGAAGATGGTGTCTGGGGACCTCCCGACCGGCCACAGTGACTTTGAGGAGGTTTCTGAAAAGAATAGGTACATATTTTTTCATTATCGAAATCTATGATTATATGCTGAATATAGGCTTTGAATTTCTAGAATCGGTGGCCCAGGAGGACCCAGGCTTTGGGGGCTGTGTCTGTGAGGTGCCCGCCACCCCTGCCTAGGTCTCCTTTCCTGAGCAGGGGCTGGGAGCCTTCTGGGTGCTGTAGGGAATTGCCTGTTATTCTTCCCTGACATCTGTCACCCTGGCTCTGAGAGGCTCGACAAGGCTGCTTCCCCTTCAATCCAGCGCAGGGGACAGGGGTTGCAGTGCAGGGACAGTCAGGGTAGGGGTCAGGGAGACTCGGGCCTCAGGGCACGCCTGTGGGATGAGATGTAGACTGCCCCAAATGAAGACAAATGTTCCTCAATAAAGCACCATTCCCAAGGGCCCTTCTGGCTGTCTACTGTCAGCTGCAGCTTAGGGCTCCTGAGGTCAAGGTCTTCCTCCCAGCCCCCAGGCTACTTAGCTTTGCACAGAGAATAGCCAGTGGGGGCCTTGGCCTCCTCCTTCTCACAAAGACAGCCTCAGAGACCAGGCATTCGGCCAGAGACAGAGAGAGAGAGAGAGAGCGAGAGAGAGTGCGCGCGAGCCAGCGCACGCTAGAGAGCGAGCCTGGGAGGCTCAGCGTAAATCATTCCGTCCTCCCTGTGGGGACGACATGTCCATGAACCAGCCCTGCGGGCTGCCATGTGTCTGCAGTGGTGGTGGCAGAGAGTGTGTGCTCAGGAAAGGACCCTCTTTCATGAGGACTCCTTCCTTGGGGCTTGTTAGAATCTGCCTTACAGAGCAGTCATTTGTCCCTGGTGGCTTTCCACGAGAACGCCCTGTTCTGGGTCCTATCCAGTTGGCCTGCTCCAGCAGGGCCTTAGCAGTTGTTAAAATAGCAGAATCCTGGCTCAGCCTGTAATCCCGTGCTTTGGGAGGCTGAGTTGAGTGGATTGCCTGAGCCTGTGGGTTCGAGACCGCCTGGGCAACTTGGCGAGACCTCATCTCTACAAGAAATCCAAAAATCAGCCAGGCGTGGTAGTGAGCGCCTGTAGTTCCAGCTACTTGGAAGGCTGAGGCGGAAGGATCGCCGGAGCCCAGCAGGTCGAGGCTGCGGTGGCCGGGAGCGGCCACTGCACTCCAGTCTGGGTGACAGAGTGAGACTCCAACTCACAAAAAATAAAAAAAATACCAGAATCTCTCTGGTAAATAGCCCCGATTCCCCAAATGCCCCTTTCCCAGGCCTTGTTGCTGACCCTACCCCCAGCAATGAAAGGGTTAATAGCAGGTGCAGCAGGGGGACTTCAGGACCCCCCCCCCCACAGAGTCTGCTTCCCTTCTGATTGGCCAGTGGGAATGGCACGCTGTCTCTGGACCTGGCTTTTACCAAAAGTATCAGGTGGCCAGTGGGTGACCTATTGGTGAACTTGAGAGAACTTCCCCTCAGACATCCCTTCCATGGAGGTTCCAAATAGCTATCGTGATTTCACTGTTTTTATATTAATCTTTGGCCTCTCTTCCGGTCCTGTTTCCTTCCTTCCTTCCTTCCTTCCTTCCTTCCTTCCTTCCTTCCTTCCTTCCTTCCTTCCTTCCTTCCAGTTGGGGGTCTTACTCTGTCACTCAGGCTGGGGTGCAGTGGCACAATCACGGCTCACTGCAACCTCATCTCCTGGGCCCAGGTGATCCTTCTGCCTCAGCCACCCAAGTAACTGGGACTACAGGTGCGATCCACCATGCTCAGCTAATTTTTTAAAAAATTTTTCTGTAAAGATAAGGTCTCACTATGTTGCCCAGGCTGGTCTCAAACTCCTGGACTCAAGTGATCCTCCCACATTGGCCTCCCAAAGTGCTGAGATTATAGGCGTGAGCTACTGTCGGAGCTAGATCCTGTTTTCAAATGTTCTTTATATCTTTGTCTTTGCAAATCTTGTGCCAGGGAGGAGTGGGTGTCAAGATGGAGGGGATGGCATGCCCACCTGCCCTCACTGGCCTGCCCAGCTGGAAGCCACAGTCGCTACCATTTGTCTGGGAGGTCCTTTGGGGGTGGAGGACTGTGGGCCTGAGGTTGGAGTCTTACATCGGCGTACCCAGCCTGGTCCTCGGCACCCTGGCCTAGATGCTTTGGGAGATCCGGAACAACTTCCACACCTTTTTTCAGGGTTTGCTCATGGCCAACTGCGGTGTCTGTGTTGAGAGCAGCAGCTGACTTCTGTTGCCTTCCCGTATCCAAAGTCTGCAAAAAGAAAGACCCTCAGCTCTTCACCATTGAAGGTTTCCTGAGTCAGAGAGGACAGAGCTGGCACAACTCTCCCTTGGAGAGTTTCCCAGTAGACCCAGGCAAAGCCAAAAGGTCAGTTCAGGCCCAGAATGCATCTTTTCAGAAGCCAGCTCAGAATGCCCCCTGCCACCGTAGGGTTCTCTATGGGCATGGGACAGCTGACGGGTTAGAGGCCTCAGCTCCTAGAAGCTGCCCTGGATTCTTCCTAGGTTCAAACTCTCACACCGCCACTTCCTAGCTGTGTCCCCTTGGACCAATTGCTGAACCTCTCAGAGTCTCAGTTTTCTCATCTGTATAATGAAGCCAATGAAAGTAGCAACTTCCTAATGTTTTGAGAATTAAATAAGGTAATGCATACGTGTTTAAAACTGGGCTGGAAACAAGGTAATTGCTTATTCAGTATCAGTTGTGACCTTTCTTTTTCCTTGTCTCTTCCTTCCTTCTTCCCTCCTTCCCTACTTTCCTTTCTCTCTCTCTCCCCTCTATCTCTCTTCTCCCTGTTCTGTCTTTCCTGAATTCTCAGTCTTCTTCTGCACTCAATGCAATGCAATATATTTGGCTGTGGGAGGGGCATAGATAATTTGAGTTAAATTAGGCAGGAGAGAGAGAGCGGATGGCTACCCACAGAAACCCCATCTGAGGTGATCTAATACAGGGAACTGGCTACACAGGTGATCGAAGTGCTGAGAAGCCACCCAGGTGAGGCAAGCCAGAGAGTCCTTCCAGCACTAGGGGCTGGAGGGCTAAAGGGAGGGGGAACAGTGTCCTAAAACCCAGAAGCCAGGTTCATACGGCATGCAGGGCTATGAAGGGAGGGGCCATCTGGGGAGAGCTGGAGCCACCATTGCTTTTGGGCAGGCCATAAGAAATAGCAAGAGGGAAAGAAATACCCTGGCCTCTCCCTCCCCTCCTGCTGTCTCTGATCTTCTGCCAGTGCCTCTTGTTAGCCGGAGCCCCCTGGAGGCAAGGGAGCCAGGGAGTTGTTATTCCCCACAAGTAGGCCAGGAGACGGGAGGGGGTGGAGCAGACTGGCACTGACCAGACTAGCCAAGGACCTGGCCTTACTGCAGGCCTGCTGCCATGGTGCACACCGGGTGATGTGAGGCCTTTGTGAAACCACGTCAAGCATAGTTCAGCCTAGCAACAGCGTACAGGCTTTTTCTGTTTATCCTAGAGTCCACAGGAATGGCCGCCAGCCTGCAGGAATGCTGGATTTCCGCCTCCACTCCCCTGC
This sequence comes from Carlito syrichta, assembly GCF_000164805.1. NCBI lineage: Eukaryota > Metazoa > Chordata > Mammalia > Primates > Tarsiidae > Carlito > Carlito syrichta. The sequence goes on from NW_007042086.1 coordinate 19,503, forward strand.
CAGCTATTCCTGGCCCATAAGTTGCAGATGCCACCTTTGTCATCAAGGTGGCTGCAGTTGTGCCATGTGACCCCCTGTCACCATGTGCAGCAGCTTCATTGTTTCCTCAAGCTTCATGCTTCTTGGGAACTTGGGGGAAATAGGTGGAGCCAATCCAAGGGAGAGGCGTGTGGAGAAAAAAGACTTCAGACAGCTAGCTTTCTGAGGACCTACCTTGAAACATTCAGGTGAGAGGCACCTAATTCAAAACACATCTCACACGGGGCTCTGCACATTTCTTCTATCCTGGGATCATATGTGTCTCAAGAAAATCAATGGAATGATTCTTCTTTGGGGGCTTGTGGGAAAATTCTAGATGGACATCAGGCCTGCCTGACATCAGGCCTTCCTTATTGGAAACCTTGCTCATGGGAAGGGTCCCTGGGAAGCTGGCTTAATTTGAAAATTGGAGATTTGAAAATTGGGTTAAGTTGCTTGGAATCCCAAACAAACAAAAAAGTGGCTCTTTCCGTTTCATAAATGCATGCGTTTTCTTTATTGAATGTCTTATTTTGGTGCCATATGATTTCTGGTTTGTTACTCCTGCTTGATGGGATGGTACCAAATGACTTGTAGCATTTCACTGTTGAAGGTCATCTTGGGAATGTATGGGATGTCTGGCTTGAGCAAATTTCTTTCATGCCCGGGTAGGAACACGGCAGGACCAAGTGAGGCCTGGGTTCATGAACTGATTGATTCTCTTTTGTCCCTGATAGTCACTGATGCTTTAGCCTTACACAGACCTCATCATGCAGGATGGGCATTAATAGGAGGGACAAGAGACATTTGAGAAAAAGAACAAGGGATCAGATTTCAGAAATACTAAGCCACATTCCAGGCCACCATCCTCTGGACACATGCTCCTGGGTCCTAGAAAGGAAAAGTAGGAGACAGTACGATTTTCTCAAGTGTTCATTTGTGGGACGAAGCAATCCACTAGGAGAGAGTGGTTTGCCAAGCAAATGACTACATAAACAACTTTCCAGGGGGCCTATTTAAAATGCTCAGGGGAATAAATTGTTTTAAAGCATTTAAAAAACACCATTTACATACAATTAATATGTTGATTGCACAGCGTTCTTATTAATTCATTATAGCAAGGACTTCCACACAGCAAAACAGCCTTTCAGTACTTAGCTTAGTTTGTGATATAGCATGAACCAAGAAATTAGATATATAATCACTATATGTGTATATATGAAGGGGATCCCCCCAAAAAAGGGTATTGTTTTTTGGAGGGCTGGCCCCTTGTTGTACAGGCTTCCCCTGCTAGGTAAGTGTTCTACAAACGCATCAGCAGCAGTGTACCAGCTAGTGTTGTTGTAAGAGGCTGTGATTGGCTTCAGTGAACCTTTTTTTTTTGAGATTCTTTCAGTGCATTTGCCCATTTCCTGATGGGGGAGTTACGAGCACACCTGCCCACATCGAGCTGAGTGTTCAGCAGTTATCTTTTTTTTTAAATAAACAAAATGTTGTTTGAAGCCAGTCGAATTGTTCAGCAGTTTTTTGTTTTTTGGTTTTTTTAGTTGGAGTCACTCTATCGCCTAGGCTAGAGTGCAGTGGCACGCTCATGGCCACCCCAGCGTTGACCTGCTGGGCTCCGGCGATCCTTCCGCTTCAGCCTTCCAAGTAGCTGGAACTCCAGGAGCATGCTACCACACCTGGCTAATTTTTCATTTATTGTAGAGACGAGGTCTCACCAATTGCCCGGGTTGGTCTCGAACCCGCGGGCTCAGGCAATTCACTCGCCTTGGCCTCCCAAAGTGCTGGGATTACAGGCTGAGATTCAGCAGTTTATGGCCAGAAATGGCATGACCCCTGTGCCCCACTCTCCCTATTCACCCAATCTGGCCCCGAGTGACATTTTTTTGTTGTTTGTTTCCCTGGATGAAAAAAGTCCTCAGAGGGAAATGTTTCATCGATGTGAAAGAGATGAAACAAAAAATGGCAGAAGCACTAGAAGGCATCAAAATAAGCAAGTTCAAAAACTGTTTTGAGGCCAGTGCAGTGGCTCAAGCCTGTAATCCCAGCACTTTGGGAGGCCAAGGTGAGAGGATTGCCTGCACCCAGGGGCTTGAGACCAGCCCGGAACTTGGTGAGACCTTGTCTCTACAATAAATTAGCCAGGCGTGGTAGCGTGTGCCTGTAGTTCCAGCTACTTAGAAGGCTGAGGTGGAAGGATCGCCGGAGCCCAGCAGGTCGAGGCTGCGGTGGCTGTGAGTGTGCCACTGAACTCCAGCCTGGGCGACAGATTGAGACTCCAATTAAAAAAAAACCAAAACTGTTTTGAGCATTGGAAAAAGTGTCTCAATAGGTGTATTGCATCAAATGGAGAGTACTTTGAAAGTGACTGAAGTTTAACATGTAAGAATAAATACACCATTTTAAATAAATAAATTCCAGGGTTTTTTTGGGTCCCTCCTTGTGTATGACAAATTTAGAGTCTTTAGTAATTTGAATCTGTTTTTTTAGCATCCACACAGTGCTTTACACAACATACCCTTTGCCACACAGGGTGGAATGAAGAGAATTTTCTTTTACATCCTTATAACCCCAGAGCCCTGGCTTGTTCTCACAGCAGAGGTCCGTGACTGAGTGAAACACTTGATAATCAAGATTTATTGTGTGAGAAATATAGATGCTAGAGTTTAGCAGAAACCCTACTTTCCCTGATTAGGGGCATAGGAGAAGGGTGGCAGTTAGTGGGGACCTACAGTAGATTGGTGCATGCCATGACAGACATCTGGGGAACTTTCCTGAGGGATCATCAGGAAATGTGGTCTTGACCTTGAGGCTGCTGGAGAATAATGTAATGTTTTGGTTCTTCATTGCTGAGTAAGAAACTACTCCAGAACTTGTTGGTTTAAAGCAAAAGTGATTTTATTTTTTATGATTCTGTGGATTGACTAGTACTCAACTGGGTAGATCTTCTATTGGTCTTGCTTGGGGTATCTCTTTTGGCCAAAGTCAATGCTGGATGGGAATGGAATGTCTGAGATGGCTTCATTCACATATCTGGCTCTTTGGTAGGAATAGTTGGAAGGCTGGAACCTTCCTCATGATCTCTCTACTCCACTAGCTTAGGCTGCTTTGCATGGTGACTGGGTCCAAGAGAACAATGTGCACCTGTTTATCAAGCCTCTGCCTGCATCACTCTTACTAAGGTCCAATTGGCCAAAGAACATCACATGGCCAGGCCTGGAGTCAGAATGGAAGGGAACTACACAAGGGGGTAAATACTGGGAGTTGTAGTTCATGGGGAGCCCCCAAATAACCGTCTGCCACAAGGGGATTGTTCTGTATTCTTAGGGGTTCTTATTTACCTCCTATGTTTTGTATTCTCCCATTCCTTCCTTGCTCCTCCTCCTCCCATGTCCCCATCAGAGAGAGATGTTGGGGGAGGCGGACAGCACGGTGGTCAATGTTTGATGGAGGTGGTGTGGCCATTTCCCACGTTATCACCCCACCCCCTCTGCCAGCATTTGGGACAAGCTGTCCTTATTTCCGAACCTATTTCATGCCCCCCCCCAACAAAGGGTTATACAATATACAGACTGAGCAGGCAGGATGGATTTTTCTTAAGATTCCAAGTCAGATGTTTTAATATTTCACTGAGCTACTGCAGAAAGCCCTTCATTATGGGATGGAAATGCTTGGAAAATGGCCTTCTAATTAATGTGAAATGAGAGAGTGCCCCTCAGAGCAAGGGGGACTTGGCAGCTGTGAGGGTGATGTCAGTATGCCAGCGCTTCCTGGGCGGGGTGATTGGATGGGGCCCGATCCCAGGATATATTTGCCTCATGGAGCCCATTCAGCATAAATCCTGCCACAGGGCCAGGCTAGAGACAGCAAATTGAGAACCTTCCACAGCTCGCTGAGTTACCGCTTCCCAGAAATTGCTGAAGCCATTGATCTCGATCTTTTTAAATCATTAAATGATTTTGGCATTCAGGCACACGGCTGGGCTGTGCTTGGTGACCTGCAGGAAGCAAGAATGGGTTCAACAGGGGATCCTGGGGGCGGACTTTCACTGGGCACAGGCTCAGTCACATGGGCTGCATGATAGCGACCTTTACACCAGTGTGCAAGACTGCTTCTAAATAAGACACAAAATGGCTTGCTTGGCACCCCTCCCCCCAGAGTCTCAGCAGAGCAGTGCATTTATGAGAGACCTTAAAAGCAGTTCACATCCTGCCACCAGAGGCTGGGGGACAGTCACTTGGTTATATATGAGTTCTGACAATTAAGTTTGCAAACTCATCCTAGAAAAAGGGCTATATACCTCATTGCTGAATATCACTGTGGTCACCTTCCAGGTACTTCCCTGGATGCCAGTGCCTAGTCCATCTGTCAAGACAATTGTGGAAACTGGGAGCAGTGGCTCACGCCTGGGATCCCAGCACTTTGAGAGGCAGACACGAGAGGATTACCTGAGCTCAGGGGTTCAAGACCAGCCTGAGCAACATGTCGAGGCCTCGTCGCTACAATAAATAAAAAAATCAGCTGGGCATGGTGGCAAATGCCTGTGGTTCCAGATACTTGGAAGGCTGAGGCAGAAGGATCACCTGAGTCCAGCAGGTCTAGGCTGTGGTGGCTGTGAGTGTGCTACTGCACTCCAGTCTGGGTGACAGAGTGAGACTCCAACTCAAAAACAAACAAACAAACACCATCCTGGGCAACTTGGTGAGACTTCATCTTTGCAATAAATAAGAAAAATTAGCTGGGTGTGGTGGTGTGCACCTGTAGTTCCAGCTACTTGGAAGGCTGAGGTAGAATGATCGCCTGAGCCCAACAGGTTGAGGCTTCGGCGGCTGTGAGTGTGCCACTGCACTCCAGCCTGGGTGACAGAGTGAGACTCTAACTCAGGAATAGAAAAAAACTGTAGAACTCTTCTTCTGGAATGGCCATCAGAGCTGTTGTCATATTACCCCTGATGTCCTGAATGTCATAAAAATGTCTTCCTTTCAATATTTCCTTTATCTTTGGGTAAAGAAAAAAGTCATTGGAGGCTAGATCAGGTGAGCAGGGAGGATGTTTCAATACAGTTATTTGTTTACTGATTGAAGACTCCCTCTCAGACAGAGCTATGTGAGCTGGTGCACTGTTGTGATGCAAGTGCTCCTTCAGGACCATTTTTGGACACCCTTTCTCATGCCAAGATTTTCAGTGAAGATTTTCTGGTGAAAATCTATCGATGCTTACTTGGTCTGCTCTGCCTCTGACAGACATCTGATGATTTTGACACACAATTCAATGAATTTTTGCAATGTTTTCGTCGGTTCTGCTCGCTAATGGCCATCCTGACCTCTCTTCATCAGTGACACTTTTTCACCCCTCGGAAAAATGTTTAATCCACTTGCCATTTTCTTCATCGTATTATCCCCATAAACTTGGAGTAACATGTCCCTGATTTCACTTTCACTCTTGCCAAGTTGAACAAGAAATTTAATGTTTGTTCGTTGCTGTAATTCAAACTCTGACATTCTTGCGGTGTCAGCTCTGATGGCCATTCCAGAAAGAGTTTGAAAAGAATTGCTTTGATGGGTGGACTAGGTACTGGCATCAGTGCATAGCTTTTCAAGGGGAGTACTTCAAAGGTGACCATAGTGATATTCAGCAATGAGGTATGTAGCACTTTTTCTAGGATAAGTTCATGAACTTAATTGTCAAATCTCGTGCACCTGTCTTCTTGGGTGCTTTCCTCACTGAATGCAGCAATTGCCAGAGCTGTCATGGAAGCAAGGGAATTAAAAAGCTTGTTTCAAGCTTAGATCATTGGGTGGGAATGATAACCACTATAATATGTTCTAATATTTATTGAGCACTTTCTATGTGCCAGTTCTGTGCCATATACTCAACTTTTTTCTTTTTGCACATGAATCTGACCACAATCCTATGAAGTGTGTCCTATTATTATTGCCCCTTAATAGACCAAAGATGATAAGTACATGTCCTACAGCTAGCCAAATTTTTTTTTTTGAGTCAATCTTACTCTGTTGCCTGGGCTGGAATGCAGTGGCATGCTCACGGCCACTGCAGCCTTGACCTGCTGGGCTCAGGCAATCCTTCCACTTCAGCCTTCCAAGTAGCTGGAACTACAGGTGCATGCCACCACACCCAGCTAATTTTTGATTTATTGTAGAGACGAGATCTCACCAAGTTGCCCAGGCTGGTCTCAAACCGCTGGGCTCAGGCAGTCCTCTCGCCTCTGCCTCTCAAAGTGCTGGGATTACAGGCGTGAGCCACTGCACCCAGCACAAACTAGCTATTTTTAAAATATTTGCTGCCCTCCTGGATATACGGCATAGTTCTGTGCATCTGATGATATTTAATGTAATCAATATTGATTGAGTGCCTGAATAGTGCCTGCTGTGGAAGAAGAGGGGGCTGAAGGAGAGAGGAAGAATGGAGTCTCTGTGTGTGAGGGCTTATCGTTTATAGGGCAAGAGAGACAAACCATTTTTAGAATGGTTCTGAATAGTTAGCCACAGTAAAGGCAGCTGTTTCTGCCTGTGATCATATTGGAGGTGGTGGGCCCTCAGACCCGGGTTCCAATCTTGACTCTGCTGTGTGGTTTGAGGTAAAGTAATGAACCCTTCTGAGTCTCAGTTTCCTCCTCTGTAAGATGGGGGTGACAAGCGTGGTCATTGGGGAAGAGCATGAGAGCTGACAGTTGTGAGGTGGAAAATGATTTGGGAAGTCGGGTTTGGTGGCTCAGCCTGTAATCCCGCACCTTGGGAGGCTGAGGTGAGTGGATTGCCTGAGCCCGCGGGTTCGAGACCCGCCTGGGCAACTTGGCGAGAACTCATCTCTACAATAAATCAAAAAATTAGCCAGGCGTGGTAGCGCGCGCCTGTAGTTCCAACTACTTGGAAGGCTGAGGCGGAAGGATCGCCGGAGCCCAGCAGGTCAAGGCTGTGGTGGTCGGAAGCAGCCACTGCACTCCAGTCTGGGTGACAGAGTGAGACTCCAACTCAAAAAAAAAAAAAAGACAATGATTTGGGGAAAAACATGTCATCCTAGCACTTTAGGAGGTCAAGTTGGGAGGACTACTTGAGCCCAGGAGTTTGAGACCAGCCTGGGCAAGATGAACCATAGCAGGCTTCATCTCTACAGAAAATAAAAAAATTAGCCGGGCATAGTAGCCCCTCAATCCAGGTCACAGGGCTCTAGAGTGAACCCTTCAGCTGGAGGACTGTAGGAAAGTCAAAAGTCTGGGGGGGGGGACAGGGAGAACCCTCACGGGATTTGGGTCAACGGAGGTTAACTAACCTTTACATAAACGTATCTCAGGATTTTAACACTTGTTTCCTCTTTACCAGTGTGCCTGCAAAATTCTGAGCCTAAGGTTGCTTTCGATGTGGGCAGTATTGCTGTAATGCTTACTGTAGCAAGACACGGGAGGATGCTGGTGTAGAGAGAGCTCCTGTGGCAATTGGGGTCTCTTGCTTTGTAGCTGGGGAAGCCAATTCTAGCCCCTTGTTAGAGGAATAAAAATAAAACACTCGGCCGAGCTTGGTGGCTCAGCCTGTAATCCCAGCACTTTGGGAGACCAAGGTGAGTGGACTGCCTGAGTCCACGGGTTCGAGACCAGCCCGGGCAACTTGACAAGACCTCGTCCCTACAATAAATAAAAAGTTATCCGGGTGTGGTAGCACAATCCTGTCGTTCCAACTACTTGGAAGGCTGAGGCGGAAGGGTCCCCAGAACCCAGCAGGTAGACACCAGGGTGGCTGTGAGAGTGCTACTGCCCTCCAGCCTGGGTGACAGAGTGAGACTCTGACTCAAAAAAACCCCCACAACAACAACAACACTCAGGGCCAGCCTGGCTAGATAAGCAGGGAGCCCAGGTCTCCGGGCCCCCCTCTCCTGGCCTGCTCAAGGCGCCTTGCCCAAGTTGCTGATCCTGCCTGTTACTACCTTATTGCAGGCAATAAGTCAGCAGTAGCATTTTCACCCAGGAGGACTGGTAACTGGCCCTGAAGAGGGCTGCCCCCGAGGTGCTGCCGAAAGCAGTCTGAGGCTATCTTCATATTCTGTCACGTTCATCGGTGGCACGGGAGCATGCTGCCATGAGCGTGCTTGAAGTGATGTGGTGAGAGCTGTGTGCCCACACTTGGCAGCTGGCCTGCCACCATCAGCACAGGGCCTTGCCCAGATCACAGGGCACAGTGCAAGGGTGATGGGCTCCTCCTAGGGCTTCTTCAGGTCACAGCTGATCGTCGATCCCAGAGCCATATGTCAGGGGCCATCCCTGCTCTTGGGAGTTGGGCTGGGGCTGACATTTCTGGAGCACTGGCAAAGCTGGCCTAGCTGCCCCACAGGGATCCAGGATGGCTATACCATGGCTCCATCACAGAGAGCCTCGAACGCCAGGCTAAGAACTTTATATTTGTTTGAGTAGGAACTAATGAGGCAGTCTTTTTGGGGTACAAGTGACAGAAACCCAACTCAACCAGCTGGAGCAAAAAGTAGAATTGATTCGTGGAAGGACCTGAAATGCCAAGCAAATAGCTTCAGACATAGCTGGATCTAGGAACTCAACACTAATTTTAGGGCTCTGTCACTCCATTTCTTAGCCAGTATCAAGCCACATGGTGGGCAAGATGGTTGCTGGCAGCTGCAGGCCTCCTCCAACCCTGGGGAAAACAGAGAGTCCTTATCTCTGGGAGAAAAGTCCCAAGGAGAGCTCTGATTGGCTGAGCTAGTGTCAGCTGCCCAATGACTGTGCCTGGGTATTGGAGTACACTGATTGGCCAGCCCCGACTGGGCCCTAGAGTCTTGTGTATGGGGGAGTTGTGGAAAGCTCCGACCCTCTAAAGTAACTGGTTGCTCACAGGAAAGAAGGGTTCTTTGATTAACAGATGGGGTGCCAGGCAGACAAAAGCAAGTTACCCGCTACCGGTTACCCTTTGAGCTCTCTTAACACTTAGGACGATGTTGCTAAGGCAGCTCCAGAAGCTTCTTCTGAAAGCAAGCTTGCCTTTCAGATTGCCCTGGGAGGTGCCTGGGGCCACCAGCCAAAGGGGCCTGGCTTCTCTTGTCACCCCCCCACCGCCTCCTCAGTGCCCAGCTGCATCCATGTAGCTGGGCCATTTGGACCAGGAACAAGGGCCCTTCTTTGACTGTCTGCAGCATTCAGGACTGCCGCGTGCTCGGCCAAAGGGCTGTGCCTTGTCCAGATGTCCAGAGGGGCTGGTTTCATGTCTCTGACAAGGCCGCCTTTCTGGGCAGGAGGATCTTAAGGAGGGAGACGTCTGCAGCCCGGGCACCGGGTGATAAATGCCCCCTCTGGAATGCAGAGATGAATTCTTGCTAAGAAAAAAAAGGCTTTCATCAGTTTCTGCAGAGACCCCAAACAAGGGGGTTTTCTCATCCCAAACTGCAGGATGGGGGTGGAAGAGGGGTAATGGGGAAGCAGGGAGTGGGGGAGGGTGGCCAGGGCTCCCAGACCCTTGACTGTGAAACCCTTGAGGACGGCCACCAGAGCTGCAACCTCTTTTCCTCTTG
>NW_007042086.1:29071-30490 GCF_000164805.1 Carlito syrichta
CACCCCCACCCCCACCCCCTGCACCGCCCCAGAGCTGAGCCCGAACAAATGGCATTGTATAGCCAGAGACAAAAACAACCGTTCATTCCCCATCCATGCCTGGGGACAAAAAGCTGAGTGTGACTCGGTTTGCTCTGTGTTAGGAAAGATGGGCTGGTGGGGACAGAGAAGGCGAGTAACTCAGGGGCGAGGAAGGGAAGAGGCAAATTAGCTCTGACCACGTGAAGGGACCGTGTGACCTAGATCCACCCAGCAGGGAGGGCAGTCCCTTTGGTGCCCCTTGACCTGCTGGCACAAGAACAGGTCACCCATGGTGGGAAATGATGGCTACATCTCTGACAGTTGCCCTGTTAGGCCTGCTCCCCTGGGGGGAGCCCTGTGGCCTTTGGAATCTCCAGAGATTTCCGTTTATGCAAATAGTATTTATGGAGTCAGTGCACTGTAGTTAGTTAGGCATAGACTTGGGGATAAGACAGACCTGGTTTCAAAGTCTGTGACACAGTTCCAGCTGCGAAACCTTTAGCTTGTCACTTGCCTTCTCTAAGTCTCACTTTCCCCATCTGTAAAATGGAAATAACCATAGAGTCCTCCATCTGGTTTTGGGAAGATCCAATCACACAATCCACATAGGGTGCTTAACACAGAGCCTAGGACCTCAGAAGTGCTCGCCCAGCATGGCTAATTACTAAGTAATGGTGGTAGTAGCATTCGTGTTCTTGGGGGGAAATGAGAATTCAGAAAGTCCCACTTTATAAATAAATTGTGCTCCAAAGTGAACTTGTAAGTCTCTTATTTGGACCTGAAAACATAGTTCCCATAGAAACAGTGCTAAGAAGGGTCTTGAGGTTCCTGGTGAACCCACAAAAGCCTAGTCAACTGTCAGTATGCCAGAAATAACTGAGTGGTGGCTTTAAAATGTGGCAGAAAATACTTTCATGCTTCTCCTATTGAAAGGTAGGGCCTGTGTCCCCTCCCTTTGAGTCTGATGGGCTTGTGGCTGCTTCAGTCACTAGAGGATGGCAGAAGTGACATAATTTGACTTCAGAGGCTGGGTCACAAAAGGCCATGCAGCTTCTACCTTGTTTGTTGGAACACGCATTCTTGGAGGCCCAAGACACCACATAAGATGCCTGGCTACCCTGAGGCCACCATGCTGAAGAAGCCCTGTGGAGAGGCCCTGTGATCTGAGCCAAGAGAAAAGGAGGGAGGAGAGAGAGGGAAGGAGGGATGGAGGGAGGAAGGAGAAAGAGAGAGCTAGGGAAGGAGGGAGAGAGGAAAGAGAGAGAGGGACAGAGGAAAGGGAGGAGGAGGGAGAGAGGGAGGGAGAAGAGAGAGGGAGGGAGAAGAGAGAGGGAGGGAGAAAGTGGGAGAGAGGAGAGAGGGAGGGAAGGAGAGAGGGAGAGAGGGAGGGAAGAGGGA
>NW_007042086.1:30510-34366 GCF_000164805.1 Carlito syrichta
CCATAGCTATGAACTCCTTGCATATTAATAGATACCGCCATAATTTGCATGATTCGATTATGAATAAAAGTCCACCACTGCCATCACCACCACCATTATCCCAAATGTCATTTGTTTCAAAATGTTGGTATCATACTTGTCACTCAGAAATTTTATGACATACAATCATATTCTCAATGTGACCCTAGTCACTATAAATGTACTAGTTCCCCTTGATCGTTACACTCCCTATCGGCTGAACTTGGCCCTTATATGGGTTTTATTGGCCCATTCAGTGCTGGTTCCCATCGTAATATTTTTTTATGGAATTTTAAAATCATTGTTCAGATTTGGAAATTGAAAAGTTTTACATTCATCTGGCTCTTTGGTCTTGTGTTCATAATTGGCATAATTTCCAATTGCTAGCGGATAGAGAGACCCTTTGGTAAGTGGGACATGTAGTTTGAGGAAGTGATTGTTATAACGTGGGAGGGAGGGAAGAGAGAGAGGGAGGAGGGGAGGGAGGCGAGAGAGAGGGAGGGAGGAGGGAGAGAGAGGGAGGGAGGAGAGAGGGAGAGAAAGAGAGAGAGGGAGGGGAGGGGAGAGAGAGAGAGAGAGAGAGAGAGAGAGAGAGAGAGAGAGACAGACACACACGTTCAAGTAGCTTCTCACCATTGGAGTCCTCCCAGCTGAGGCCCCAGACACTGTAGAGCAGAGACAGCCCATCCCTGCTGTGCCCTGTCTGAATTCCTGACCTGAGGTATCTGTGAGCTTAAGAGGGCTTTTTGGGGGCTGCTCTATTTCGAGGTAGTTTGTTAATGCAGTAATAGCTATCCATAGCACCGTGTCTTTGTACTGAAGACCACGCTCCTACTAACAGTGACTAACAGTGGTGAGATCTTGCTGTGTGCTGGGCACTGGGCCAAGTGCATTCTGTAGATAAACTCAGTCACTCCTCCAAAGCACCCTGTGAGAGAAGTTAGTGGAAAGTAATCATCATCCTCAAATACAAATACCACAAACAATAACTTGAAATGGAGAAAGTTTCTTCTAGCTCTGTACTGGGGCTTGAAGGAAAAACAGATATTAATTACCTAGGTCTGAGGAGGCACATGGAGACTTCGCAGTGATTATGGATGGCACTTCTAGACAATTTCAAGGGTTGTTAAAGATTGATGACATTGACTCTTTATTTTATCTAATTTCACTTCAGAAAACTAATAGCCTTTCTTTTCCTTGGTTCAGTTGTATCTGTTGCAGAATTTCACATGGTATCACATGGTTTTTAGCTCAGATATGGAATGAAGAAAAAAGAGATTTGTTTTCCTCCTTTGGCTCCCAGGCATGATTTGGAAGAGAGAAAAGTGGGAGGATAAGGATACAAGCGAGACAGAAGTAGCCCAAGATTCATCAACTGAGTAGTTAAAGTTGAAGAAAGATAGGTAGCAAGAGGCGTGGGCTCTCCTTGGGGCGAGGACGGAATGGCAGGAGAAACACATCTGGAGGGTGAGAATTTTCCCTTTGTGGTGAGCTGAGTCATCACCCTCAATTCCTCAGTCCTCCCTACATTCGCATCCTGGACCTGGTTTCATCACAGGTGGAGTATATATTCTCACACCTTGACTTTGGGCTTGGCTTTGGACTTGCTTGGCCAATGGAGAGGGGTGGGAGGGGCAGCGTTCTGATTCACGGCCTAGGCCTTAAGAGGTTTCATGAGTTTCTGCTTGTCCTCTCCTGTCTCTGCCCTCACCTCAGCTGGTACTGGTCCCAGGAGGAGGATGAGAGACTTGTGGAGACTTGTGAGTAAGAACTAAATGCTCATTGTTGGATGTTGCTGTGATTTTGAGATTGTTACATAGCTAGCACTAGTTGACTGATACACCAATAACTCAGTTTATTTACTATCTGGAGTAAGTGTGAGTGGAAGGCATGGAGTAGATGAGGAAGTAATTACTCAGTTGGTGGCTTTGTATTGGGATTGCATTTCCCAGAAAGTTTCTTTCTTTTCCCTCTCCGGTTGGGATTGGCCAAAAGAGAAATGTGTGTGGGATTTGTGGGTGGAAGTAGCAGCCATTCCTACTCTCTGACAGTTGGGAGGAGGGTTGGAGGACACTGTCACAGCTTGTGTGTCATCACTGATCTGCGGGCTCACCTTGCCGGTGTGGGCGGCAGCTGGCCTGCAGCTCCTCCAGCACCACCAGATCCCCTCCTCAGCTTCTCGGAGCTGCAGGGCTGGCATATGTGTGGCTCCGTGGTGGAGGGCACTGGCCTAGCCTGCAGGTCACCCATGTCTTTGATGTTGGAGGTGGTGAGAGATAGATGCAGGTCCCAGTTTGTCCTCACAAATTCAGTTTGCCCATGGTCCCTTCTGCTTCATGTCCATCTTCCCTTCTTGAGTGCTGGCCACGCTGTCTTGAGAGCTATCCCCAGGCACAGAACAGCAGGCTTCCCGGGGCTGCTGCCTATTATAATCCCCCCTTCTAGACCACTCACAGTGGTTCTGCTTCCCTGATCAAACTGCAGCTGATACAACCAGTTAGGCAACTGTACACAGAAAACATTTGCAAGGCTGGAGTCCCTAACCACATAGGTGCCACATTTCTGCATTTAAGGAACTTAAAGTCTTACTGAGGGGAAAAGACAGAACTCGGTGTGAGGTGTTAGTCCCTGTGAGCTATGTTCCATAACCTCCCAGTGGTCTAGCTCGGCCCTCTGCCCTATGGATTGTGCAGAAGAGGACAAGGCAGGTGGAGAAAGGTTGCTGCTCAGAGCAGGGAGGAATTTGAGATGGATTTTGCCTTTAACGTCCTTAGGAGAGTTGTTCTTTCTAGACTTCCAAGACAAGAGGCCAGGGAGAGGTACACAGGGAACAGCTGTCACCACCCCCTCACCTGGAACCTAGATGTAAAATTTGTTTTTTCCTTCCCACCCTCCTGTGGCCTCAAAATGTCCCCCAACAGCCCACGCCAGGACCTGGCTGTGGACCAGGTCGCCAGACTTCCCAGGGACCCCATTTCTATGTTTTCTAGTGTCAGTGTTCATGCTGCCTACCTTTCCAATAGACGCACATTCAGCTACAGCCTATTTGGAAATTGTTTCTCCAAAAGCATTTAGAATTGTTTTTGCCTAATGCATCAGATTTAAATCCCGGGGCTAATTAATACCAAGGCATGAGAAAGAAAGGAGAAAGTCAGTTAATATTCCTAGTGGAAATGAACTGGAATAACCCTCTCTTCAGCCTGGCCCTTGTGCTGTCCAGATGTGCTGACAAGCCCATTGCTGGTGCCACGCCGTTTCAGACATGACCTCCTGCTCAGGTGGGCAGGGGACTGGAAGAAAAGAGGTATTGTGTGTGTGTGTGTGTGCACATGTGTATGATATATGTGTGTTGTGTTTGTTTTGTGAGTGGCATGTGTCCTGTGTATTATGTATGTTATGTTTGTTGTGTATATTACATCTGCATGCATTGTGCATGTCACGTGTATTGCCTGTATTGTACGTGAGTTGTATTGATGGGATTCATGAGTTGTATGAATTCCAGGTTTGCATTGTGTATCTTATATGCTGTATGCATGTTGCCTATGGGCATTGTGTTTATGTATGCTGCATGTTGCATGTATTTTATGTGTTATATGTATATGTTGTATGAACGAGAGTTTTTTTGGTATCAGTTCTCTGAAACTCGGGGCTGGAAATGAACTTTCAATGGCCAGGCTCGGTGGCTCAGCCTGTAATCCTGTGCCTTGGGAGGCCAAGGTGAGTGAATTGCCTGACCCATGGGTTTGACACCCACCTGGGCAACTTGACGAGACTGCACCTCTACAATAAATCAAAAAAATTAGCCGGGCGTGGTAGCACGCACCTGTAGTTCCAGCTA